>NW_011888800.1:8660557-8745446 GCF_000151845.1 Pteropus vampyrus | reverse complement strand
CGGAATTTAGTGTTTGGCTGTGGCCTCTGATTCCACCTTTTCCTTTATTCTGAACAAAGCTATTTCTTACTGAAGGGATCTTTAAGGGTTTTCTTGTGGTGAAGATGATGGTGGTAAAGAGAATCTAAATATAAGTGTATAACTTAGTTTTGAGACCATGACTGTCTGTGAATTAACTTTTGCATTATTTTTTTCAAGATATTCACAGAATAGTTATTTTCCATCAAGAAATGCTTGAATTATTGAAGAAATATTGTTACCTTTATAATATTACTAAATCACAAATACTTTTTCTTTTCCTTCTCATTAGTTCTTTCTTGAAGATCCTTCATAATATGCCCTAACTTCCCTTTCTAACATTACCTCCTGCAAATACCTTGCATTAACTCTTTCATTCAGTCTGTCTGAGCCACTTGCCTTTCCCTCAGTCATTCTTGTACTTTCTGTTTAGGCTCTCTTTTTTTCCTTGAATGCTTTGTTCTCTTCAGTTCTCACCTAGGAATTTATTTACCTTTACCTTTATGACTTGTTTTATTTGTGGAATAAGGTTCCATCTCATTCCACAGAGGACTTAAGGAGTATGACCTAACTCAAACACAGCTACTTCTCTGAAACTGCCTCCTTCACTTGCCAACTCTGTGATCTTGGATAAGTGGCTTATCTTCTCTGTGCTTTAGTTTTCTCATCTGTAAAATTGTAATGATAGCACATTGTATTTTGAGGGTTATTTTGTGGGTTAATTAAGTGAGACAATCCCAAATATGCTTAGAACAATGCCTAGAATTCATTTATTTAGTCACTCATTCATTCAGTATTTATTGAGCACTTAATGTGTGGCAGCAAATGGAACACACAAAGATAATAAATAATACGTAAGTTATATAATATGTCAGAAAGTGATTAGTGCTGTGGCAAAAAAAATAGTGTAAGGATGATTAGGAATGTTGTTGTGGATGTGGTAATGAGGAAGAATGATGAAGGGGAAGGAAAGTTTGCAATTTTAAGGAGAGGCCTTATTGAGAAGATAAGGCTTGAACAGACTCAAAGGAAGTAAGTGAGTTAACCATTTGGATATCTGGTAGAGGAGTTTTGTAGGCAGAGAGAATAGCCAGTATAAAGTCCCTAAGGTAGCAGTATGCCTGGTACATTCAAGGAATAGTTGGAGCCCATTGTGGCTGGAACAGAGTAGTGAGACAAAGAACAGGAGATGGGATCAGAGAAATAATAGGGTTCAGATCATATAGGGCCTTGTAGGCATCAATAGGACTTTGGTTTTTACTCTGAGCAAAATGGGGAACATATGCAGGCTTTTGAGCAGAGGAGTGATACAGGACCACTTTGGCTGCTGTGTTGAGCACAGACTGTAGAGGCTGTAAGAATAAAAGTGGGAAGCCAGTCAGGGAATTTGCAGTAATCTGGGTGAGCAATGATGTAGCTCGGACCAGAGTGATATCAGTGGAGATGATGAGATTCTAGGCACACAGTATTTTAGAGGTAAAACCAACCTGCTTTCCTGCCTCATTAAATGAGGAATGAGAGAGCAAGTAAATAATGACTCCAAAGGAAAAAAGTTACCTATAGGAAAAGAGAAGAAACAAATTGTAAAGCAGCCAGAGATGGAAGGTGGACTTTTTTGAATGTATCTTACTTTGTAAATTCGACTTTAGAATCATATAAATGTTGTACATAAGTATAAAACAAAATTAAATCTAAATGACCAATCTAACAAATAACTTGATCCAGAATATATCTTTTAAAATCTCGGAGAGAGGAGGAAGAAGAGCGGGGAGATAGATGAGGTAAAAGGGGTCAAATATGTGGTGACAGAAAGAAATCTATGAACAGTGAACACACAATGCAGTGTATATATGCCTTACTATTGAATTGTAAATTTCAAAATCCTGAAACTTACTGGATTTTGTTAAGCAATGTCTTCATAATAAAAATAAATTTATTAATTTAAAAAATCAAACAACAAAACAAAACAAAAAATAAAATCTACAAACCAGTAAAAAAGACAACCTGATTATAAAGTGAACAATTTGAATGGACTTCCATAAGAGAAGATATATAAATGGCCAATAAGTACATGAAAAAGAGTTCAACATTATTAGTCCTAGGAAAATGCAAGTTAAAACCACAATGTAGTATCCTTTAACATCCACAAAATGACAAAAATTAAAAATTAAAAATAATTAAAAGACCAAATGTTAGCAAGGATGTGAAACAAATAGAGCTTTCAAATATTGCTAAAAGAAGTATAAAATGTTATAACCACTTTAGAAAAAGAATTTGTATGTTTCTTAAAAACTTAAACAAACATCAACTCTATGACCTAACAGTTCTACTCCTAAGCATTTACCCAAGAGAAATGAAAACATATGTCCACAAAAAGACTTGTGATAGCTGCTCATAGCAACTTTATTTATAATAGCCAAAACTGGAAAAGACTTAATCTCCATCAATAGGAGAATGGATAAACAAATTGTGGTATTTTCGTGCAGTAGAATGCTACTCAGTGATAAAAAGAAAGTAAAAATATATACAATATAGATAAAAAAAAAAAAAAAAACCCCACCGGTATGCTGAACCAAAGAAACAAAACACAAAAAGAATTACTATACTATTTGGTCTCCTGAGAAGTAGCTACCAAAACATGATTAGATGTACAAGAGATTTATTGAGAGAGTATATTGGTTATCTATTATAACTTGGAAACGAACTACTCCAAAATTTAGCATTTTAAAGTAACAAATATTTATTACTTCAGAGAGTTTCTAAGGATCTGAAATGAAGGAGCAAATTAGTTGAGTGGTTTTGGCTTAGGCTTTCACATGTGGTTGCAATAGAGATATTGGTTGGGGTTACAGTAATCTGAAGGCTTAACTGAGTTTGGATGATCTGCTTCCAACATGGCTCACTCACATGGCTATTGGCAGGAAGCCTCAGCTTTTCACCATGTAGGCCTCTCCATAGGTCTACTTGAGTACCCTCATGACATGGCTTCTTCCTGAGCAAGTGAACCAAAAGTGAATAATGAGGGAGCCACGATGCCTAAATGTTATGACATAGTGTTGGAAGCTAGACACCATCACTTCTCTCATTCTATTTGTTAGAAGCAAGTCATTAAGTCTAGTCCACTCTCAAGAGGAGGAAAATTGTCTCTTCCTTTTGAAAGGAGTATCAATGAATTTGTGGATATATTTTAAATCATCACAGGGGGGGATCAGGAGAAGGCAGAGAGAGCCTTTAGACCAATATACAGGTCTGATATCTGTGTAAAGGGAGAGGGAAGGAAGGAGGATTGGAAAGGAAGAGTCTTGTCCTACAGCATGGTTCCAAGAAAGGTTTGGCCAGGCTGTTGAAGTCTTCAAGTTGAAGGCACCTGGTGGAGGAATCTTGTATGTCACAGGACTGGATCTACCTTTGTAACCCTGCAATACTCTGGCATTGGCTGGGATCAGCCTGTGGGAAGTGTGGCTTTGGTGCAAAAGGCGGGGTAACTCTACAGTGGCAGCAAGTAGGGTCCTCAGTCACTTATGCTCTCTAAGAAGATTTCAGCGGTGTATTTTCATGGTCACCACAAGTACATACTGTATGAATAAGTTTACATGAAATTCTAGAATGGGCAAAACTTATGTAGTGATAGAAAACAAACAAGTGGTTGCCTAGGGATGGAGAGGGATGGGGATTGATTGCAAAGTGATACAAGGGAACTTTTGTAGGTGATGAAAATGTTTTGTATTTGATTGTGGCGGTGGCTACACACATATATACATTTGCTGAACTCATCAAACTGCATTTAAAATGGGCACATTTTATTGTACATATACAATATATGTAAAGTTTACTAAAAACATAGTGAGATATCAGTTCACACTGACAAAACCAAATGTTAGGGAAAATGTGCAGTACTTGAAACTCTCATTGTTAATGGGAGTATAAAATTACACAACCATTTTGGAAAACTGGCAGTTTCTTAAAAGTTAAACAAATACCTATCCTGTGACCCAGCAGTCCTACTCCTGGATATTGACCCAAGAGAAATTAAAATACATGTTCTCAAAAAGACTTATTTATGAATGTTTATAGCACCTTTTTAAAAATAATGGTTCAAAACAACCCAAATATCTACCCATAGGAGAATCAATAAACAAATTGATTGTGGATCATGTGTTTAATTGAATACTACTGAGCAATAAAAAAGAATGAACTGATGCATGCAACAGCATCAATAAATCTCAAAAATGTTATGTTATGCAAAACAGTGAACACAAGAGACTACATACTATATGATTCCATTTATATATAATTGTTGAACAGACAAAACTAGTCTATGGAATAGAAATTAGAATATGGTTGCCATGAAAAACTCCGGAGTGATAAAATGTTTTACATCTTGACTGGTATATGGGTTTCATAGATGTATACATTTGTCAAATTATACAACTAAGAGGTAAGCATTTCATTGTATTTAAATTTTACCTCAATTTAAAAATCAAAAAGAAGCAGTCACTAAAATAAAAAAGAATATGAAAGAAATTAACCAGTGTGTTAAATTGATAGAATTATTTCAAATGACTTTAAAATATAGTAATTTACCTGTCTATTAAAAATATTTTTAGTCGTGGTAAAATACATACAAAATTGACCATTTTGACCATTTTTAAGTGTATGAGTTAGTGGTATTAAATACATTCATAATGTTCTGTGACTATCACCACCATCCATCTCCATACCTCCTTCCATCTTGTAAAACTTAAACTCTATACTTATTGAACAATAATTCCCTATTTCTTCCCCCCGCCCCCCACCTCTAGCTCCTGGTAACCACTATTCTGCTTACTTTCTGTCTATGGTTTGACTACTCCAAGTACCTCATTTAAGTAGAATCATATAGTATTTGTCTTTTTGTAACTAGTTAATTTCACTTAGCATAATGTCCTCAAGATTCATCCATGTTGTAGCATATGCCCTAACTGTACATTTTTAATGGTATATACGCTAAGGAAAAAATCACCTGCAAAGAAATGTTAAACTGTTTTCATTAGTCATCTCATTAATAATAACAACACCGGTGATAAATATGTGTGTGTGTGTGTGTGTGTACACACACACACACACACACACACACACACACACACACATTAGAATAAAGCAAATAAATAAGTTATGTCAATGTTATCAGGAACCAAGATGTTCATTGTAAGAGAAAGAGATAAAAATATAAAATCAAGAAAGTTGGGTAAAATCCCTGAAATCCTAAAATTTAATCAGAAAAAGCCAAATAATGACCAATCCAATAGTAATAAGCATTCCAAC
The DNA here is from genome assembly GCF_000151845.1 of Pteropus vampyrus. NCBI lineage: Eukaryota > Metazoa > Chordata > Mammalia > Chiroptera > Pteropodidae > Pteropus > Pteropus vampyrus. The sequence continues at coordinate 8,740,124 of NW_011888800.1, read as the reverse complement.
CATCCAAGTTGTGGTCTCGAAATGCCATTTACTACTAAAATGAACCAAGGCTTCTTAGAGAAACATCAGATTCCAGATCTGGGGCAAGAAATAAACAAAATGAACCTGGAATATCTTGTTATACCAGAAAGCAAGGACATCAAAGACTACTGGAATCATATCAAAAGGGCTCTGGAGCTAATCCGAAGGGACTTTCACAGTCCAAAGATGGGACAATATACATTTCAAATATACATAACAGCAATGGATTGAAGCACACCAAATGTGTTAAAATCCATGAGTTCATAGTGATATTAAAACAAAATTTTCATTAGTCTGGCATATTTTTGAATATGCCAGAGAACGTCATTATTTAGAGAACTATTCTCTATTATATAGAGAAACCCCAACTCGTTATTTTGAAAACCAGTTAAATCAAAGGAAAGAAGTAAGCATTTATCTTGACTTTCCTTAGGTAATCAAATATTTAATGAAGGGAGAGTTCTTTATAGAAGAATTCCAGCTAATTAATGAAGACAGTATGTTAAAATTAGAATATCATTATTTTGCAGCCCAGACTGAAATAATGCAGCTAGGTAATGATTACCAATGATTGCTAAACTATCAAGTAAAAATTAATCAATTGAAACAATTAGTTGTAACAAAACAAAAATACATTCAACCAGATGTTGTATATTTCCTGATGTGATGCAATAGAAAGTATATACACTTATGAAGTATTTTTGCCAAAAAAAGAAAAAAGGAACATAAATCTGAACAGGTATATCTAACTGCCCATTTATAGAAAATAAAAAGGGACAAACAAATACATTAAATGACACCATAGGGATGCAACCAGAAAAATCCACAATATTGGATATTTTACAGAACAAATAACCTGGTTTCATCAACAAATAAATTGCATGGATTAAAGGAGGGAGAATTTATAGATTAAAAGAGACCTGAGGTAAGTATTATCCAAATGCAATGTGTAAACCTTGTTTGGAATTGTAAAAAATAAAAATTATAAGATAACTGGAGAAATTTGAACACTATATATTTGATAACATTAAAAAATTGCTGTCAATTTTCTTTGTGTTGATGTGTTTTAAAAATTCTCTATTTTTTAGAAATATACATACCAATATTTATGGAGAAAATTATGTGATGCCTGGGATTTGCTTAGAAATAATCATTTGGGGGAAGTGGATAGGGATATAGGTTGGGCATTTGTTGGTAATTGTTGAAGTTGGATGATTAGTACAGGGGTTATTTTTTTCTGGTAAAGAAAAAAGAATGTCTCCAAACTTTTGTTATAAGCAACAGGAAGGTTGCAGTTGCCATCCACTGAAATGGGGAAGGGTGCAGGTTGAGCAGGTTTGGTAGAAAAGATGAGTTCAATTCTAAGCGTGTTGAGTCATAGGTGTCAACTGGACTCTCAAATGTTTCGAGATATTGAATAGACAGTTAGATACATAAGTTTGGGATTTGGTAGAGAGGACTGGGCCAGAGATACACAGTTGGGAGTCATTGGCATATTGATGGTAGTTACAGCAATGAGACTGGATGAGATCAAGAAAGGAGCAAGGGTAAACAGCTTAAAACATAGTACATGCACAATAAATACTCGTTATAACCACATGACTACAATTCTTTCTTTTGATTTCTTTCTCTTCTGAACTCCTACAGCACTTTTATTATATTTTGTATTATAGTTATTGTATACATACATGTCTTATCTACTCTGTAAGTTCCCTGATGGTAGGAACTAAATCTTAATCATTTTTATACATTGTTCCCTCTCCAGCACCATGGAGCCAGAATGATGCCTTGCACATAAGTGAATTGAAATTAATAAACGAATTCGTTTGTGAAGAAATTTTGGTTAGGGCTGTGGATTTTCAGGCTTTAGGTTCATGAAACTTCCTATGTTGATGGGCTGTATTTGAGCAGGGCCAAGATGTGTTCTTGTTCTAGCCAACCAGTTAGCACACTAGCCTGTACAGCCTAGATCAGTTTTTGGGATCTAACCCTACGCAAGACACTGCAAAGGGGAAATGGGTGAGGTGACTCGGAATAGAGTAGAGGGAGATATGAAATAGTGACATAGGAGTAGGATATAAAACTAGGCACTCTGTGCATGTGACTTTATGTACACGTACTTATCTCAGAAGATGAGTAAACATTTCATGGCTCAGCCAATAATGCATGAGTAAGAATTGGCTTGGTGTCCTTGTCCACTGAACTGTTTTATGGTCTTAGGTTTCTCAGTCCCAGAACATAAAAACTCCCTTCTCTCCACTGGGACTTAGGAGTTCAGGAGTAGCTAGTTTTTTTGTTTTTGTTTTAATCTGCAAGGTGAACTTTTCTCACCTTCTACCTTCCTGGCTCTGATTCCTGGAAGTTTCCAAAGGCTCTAAGAATATTTCTTTTCTTACTCTCATCCTATTCCTATGTTGGGTACCAGGTAAACTTTCCTTGTAGTTTTGCTTAGTACCAAATCCTGCTCAGCTCCAATCTTGGATAATTTGATACCACTCTCTTTATTTTCCCTTTTTACATAATCACAGTATAATTATCAAGATTGGGAAAATAACATTGATTCAATACTACTATGCAATCTACAGACCTTATTCAAATACCACCAGTGTTCCAATTAGAGTTCTTTATAGCAGGATGGAAACCAAGTTCTTATCCAGGATTCAGGTCTGGATTACATGTTGCATTTGTTTTTTTCTCCTTAGTGTCCTCAAATCAGAAACAATTCTTTGTCATCTTGATGTTGGCATTTCTTCCCGTCCTGTCTCCCTCTCCCTCTCCTTCTCCCTTTCTCTTTCTTTGAAGAATATGGGCGACTTATTTGTAGAATCAATTTGAGTTTACCTGATGTTTCCTCATGACCAGATTCAGGTTATAAATTTTTGGCAGGAATAAAATTAAAGTGATGTTGTTTCCTTCTCCGTGTGTCACAGCAAGTGACATGTGATGGCATTTTATCCCATTATTGGTGATGTTAACTGAGGTCACTTGGTTAAGTTACCATATTTTTTTTTACTGCAAATTTACTACTTTCTGTTTGTAATAATTCCATGCATTTTAAGGAGATAGTTTGAGTCCATGTAAATCCCTCTTTTGCACCACATTAATAGTTTTAGCATCGATTATATTTATTTTAAATTATTTTTATTGAAATACATAACGCACATAAAAGAGTGAATAAAATATAAGTGTACAAATGTATGAATTATAAATAGTATAGCTGTTTAATGCCTCTGATAATAAAAATAGAAGATTTCCAAGCGCTTTACTTGGCTCTTTAAGAATAACAAATCCTCTATTCCCCCTAAAATTAACCACCAGTCCTGACTTTTATTGCAATCATGTCATTATTCTTTTATGATCTAGGCATGCACCTCTAAATATTAAAAGTAGTTTTAATGAGTTAAAACTACTAAAAAATGTTTTAATGAGTTAAAACATTTTTATTATAGTAAAATATGTATAACATAAACTTTGTCATTTTAAACGTTTTTAAGAGTATTGTTCAGCGACATTACATACATTCACATTGTTTTGCAACCATCATCACCACCCATCTTCAGAACTTTTTCATCATCCCTACTGGAACTCTGTACTCATTAAAAAATAACTCTTTATCCCTCCCTCCTCCCAGCTTCTGGAAACCACTGTCCTACTTTCTGTCTCTATGGTTTTGCCTACTCTAGGTACTTCACACAAATGGGATGATACAATTTCGGTTAGCATAATGTTTTCAAGATTCATCCGTATTGTAGCATGTTAGTACCACTCTTGATTCTTATCCTGTAGTACTGGCTTCAAGGAAGTTAGGGACTGGGAAAAAAAGCTGAGAGGGAGGAGGAGAGCCAGGAACTCTGAAGTCACAGGATGAGAATTTTTAAGGAGGAGAGAATCGGTAACACTATCATACATTACAGAGATCAAAACTAATAACATGTTTTGACAAGACACTTTCAGAATCGGTTATTAGAAAAACATTTTTAGAGTAACTGCTTTGTGCCTGGAATTGTGCTAGGCACTAGATTTATGGAGGTTAAAGCCAGATTGCAAAGCATTACTGGGTTACTGGTATGGAGAAACGGAATTTGGAGAGAAGGAAAAAAGAAGTGCCGAGAGCTTGATAGAGAAGTGGTGTGGAGGGGAGATGCTACTAGGATGTGGAGATTTGCATACATCTGTGAGAAGAAGGAATAAGCTAGAGAAGGGAGAATGGCAGGCTCTATCAATTTTCAGACAGGCAAGGATTCCATTCTTTTCTCCCTTCATACCACAACTTTCTGTTTCTAACTCTGTTTCCAGGTAAAGGGCTCCTGATGGAGTTAAACTCTTTGGATTAAACATTTGAAAAAGTGGAAGGGAGAAAACTGCAGCTAATACTGCAGTCACAATTGTGCTTGGTATCCTGTATTTGGGGGAGACAGGTTGAGAAGGGGGCTTACAGCTGATTGGTTGCCTGGAAAGGGGTAGCAGTGGGCTGCCTTGCTGGGGTTCTAGTGTTGTGCCTCTAGGGCTTTATGTGTACTTGGGTGTAGCAAAGTCAGGGAGCTCTAGAAAGGTTCAAAAAGTGGGTTAAAATGAATAAGGAGGAAAAACAAAATGTGATATATACATACAATGGGATATTATTCATCCTTAAAAAGGAAGGAAATCCAGACACATGCTATTAAAATTACAACGCAGATGAACCTGAGGATATTACACTAAGTAAAATAAGTCAGACGCAAAAGGACAAATATTGCATGATTCCATTTGTATGAGGTATCTATCTAGATTAGTCAAATTCATAGAGACAAAGTAGAATGGTGGTTACCAGGGCCTGGAGGGAGAAGGGAATGGGGAATCATTGTATAATGGAACAGAGTTTTAATTTGAGAAGACAAAAAATTCTGGAGGTAGGTGGTGGTGATGGTTGCATAACATTGTAAATGTACTTAATGCCACTGAACCATACACTTAAAAATGGTTAAAACGGCATATTTCATGTTTTGTATATTTTACCACACCAAAAAAAATTAATAAGAACAATGTAGCAAAATATTAACAATGTATCGATCTAGGTAAAGGGTTTATGAAAGATTGTACATTTTTTTTTATTATACTATTTTTGCAACTTCTCTGTTGCTCTGAAAATTTTTTCTAAATAAAAATTTTACTTAAAATTAACAGGAGGGAGTTCTACAGAGAGACCAGTTGGAATAGTTTTCCCTGCAGGTACCTACAACTCTATCAGCCTAGTGCTAGGAAGTTAACGTAGTATCATGGGCAATGATTTGACTACCTTAAGTAATTTGCTTTCACATTTTAATTATATCATCACTTCTTTGTTGACAACTTCTTCATAAGGATGAGGAGTTGACAGTTTACAGTTTCTCCTCTATTTTCTTCATATTATTTTAATTATGGATTCTTAGAACATTAGAGATACACATATTCAGTATTAAAATAAAAATACATTCTAAAACAAAACAAGTTTTATGTTAACTGTTTTGCCATTTCTTTGTCACTGCTCCTCCTCAATTATGAATATATGGAACTTCTGCAGTTAGACTGGGCTCAAATTCTCTCTTTCTTGCCAGCTCTGAGACATTGGACAAATTATCTCATGTCTCTAAACCTTAGTGTACTCATCTGTAACCCTGAAAGAGTTATGAGACTTATTGGTGAGATAACAAATGTAAAACAGAGCACAATATCTGCCACATGGTAAAAATGTAATACATGTTATTAATTATATCATTGGTATATGACTGAATATGATTATATAGGTCCAAGTGCAACAGATCAGAATCTATTATATGTTAAATATAAGTCAGTATGTAATACTTTAATATTGCAATTTGAAGGGAATATATAATAACATCATTAAATTCAGTGCTTGTCATATCCTCAGTAAAGTTCTCTGCCACTGAGCTCCTAAACTATGAGTTTCCAGAGGAAAACCATGAAGCAAATGTAAAGGGTAGTAAATTGTTTCTATGAGGTAAGATTAAACTATTTGGGCTTCTTTTGCTTAGAAAAGTCTGTGAGGAGACCTCAGGAAAAGATTAAGTATATAGCATTTATGTTTATTGTTTGATTGGTTGAAATATACTATGGAATTATTAGTCCTGATGAGATGATCCCAGCCTTATGAGAATTTATCCAGGTTTTAAAATTACCAATTAAAGACATTGTGAGAGGAAGTAGCTTTAAGCTCTAGAATAAAGGATTTAGTTTACTTGATTAGGAAAAAAAATTGCTGGCAATGAGATTTGTTAAAATTTAAAGTGAGTTAACACAGGATGGAATTTTCATGTCTGGGAGGACTTTAGAGCTACCTTTCTATCTTACGTAAAAAGATGCACCTGTAGATAGGTAGCTGTGCTGATGGTCCTTTGAAGTTTTAGAGTCAATAAAGGCCTTTACTTCACTTAACTGCAATCAGTTACAGCCTCAGTGGGTAACCACCTTGCCTGTGTAATTTAATGATTTGTCATACTGCCTAACAAGGAATTCAGTTTTTCTTCATTTTTTTTAAGGCTCTTATTTAGCAATGAGAATAGCTCAGGTACATTTATTTATTTTTAGCCATGTTTATCAAGGTTTAATTTCCTCTTTTTAGTGTATAGTTTCATGAGTTTTGACAAATACATACAGTTTGACAAATAATCATGAAGCCTATTTGTGTCTTGCTTCGGAGGTGGAAATATAATAGCGGGATAGGATAGCAAAAATATAGTGACTTATGGGGGATTTTTATGGGAATCAAGGTCCTGATTTGCCCCACAACAGGACCTGGTTGGTTGTGCCCTCTCAAATCGAGCAGATGAATTCACTTTGCCTACCCAGTGTAGTTAATAGTGACCTGACCTGGTCCTTTTAGGATTAAATTTATTTGGCCATCTGTCTTCTGCAGCATTAGGAGTGGAGGAAGAGAGTAGTCAATTATAAAGGATTTTAAGATGAAGAAGTGAGATGTGTCTCTGTGTGTTCCATTACATTTTGGCCCACTAAAAAAACATTCTGGGGACTCTAATTATATTCTAATTATAGCAACGATAGATTCTGGATTTTTCAGGAAAGTTTCATTTCAGAGAGTCTGTCTTTTTTTCCCCCCATAAGTAGCATGAACTCAGATGATATTGGTTTAGAAACTATAATCATTGTAATTTATAACAGCAGGGAGAAGATTGGTTGGTAGGAAGCTCCACTTCAGCTTAGTTTATATCAAGTACTGAATTGGGCATTGACAGAATGGGAGAATCATGATCGGGCTGTGCCTAAGTCATTCTGAGTCTGGGGTAGAGAGAAAACTACCTCTTATTGAATACCTACTATGCATATGCTTGGGAGAGGGCTAGGTGCTTTCCTTATTACCAGCTGCTCTGGCTAGAATTCCATCCCAGTTCCAAACACTTAAAAAAACAAAACAAAACCCAAACCAACAACATATTCCTCATGGGGCCAAGTTCATTAATACAAGTCACAGCTGCCACATCTCTTATAAGACCCTGGCACCATAAGTAGCATAACAGATTCTTAGGGCTTGGAGGGATCTTTGAGGTCGTCTAGTTAAAGGGGCAGCAGCTGTTCTCTTCACGAAGTCTGAGAATCACCGTGCTGAATTCTCTCAACTGAGAGGTGCAAAAAATATCTGGGGCTATAGTCTTTGTAGGCTACAATTCCATAAAAGATAGGACAACGAGAAGCAAATGTAAAGCTTGAATTACGTTCCAGACAGGATAGGGCAATGGAAAAAAATGTGGTTCATTGGGGTCCTCAGACAATGTAAAGAGGTGGGGGCGGGAGAGAAAGAACTGGCAGAGATGGAATGTGAGGCTCTTGAAGTCAGGTAGGGGCCCACAAAACAGAACCTGACTGACACAGGTAACCCCCGGAGAGCCCTCCCTCTCTTCAGTTTCACCAGCTCTGAGGTACTAGCCATCCTGAATCCTCTTCTTTGCCCTTTTATTAGAAAGCCGGGAAACCCTCTCCTTTTCCATGGAAGAGGATGAGAGTGCATGAACGATGAAAAACAGGTCTTTTTTCCTTATGTCTGAGTAATGAAACAAACAATTGTCCTGGAGGCAAGGGAATATATTTCACGCCCTCTCAAGGTCCCTTCGGTTCAAGGATACTGTCATTCTGGGGCTCTACAAGGGGGAGGGCCCGCAACGTCCATGCTGCCATGGAAACACGCTGCTGTGTTCCTTTTTCTTACGTGGGGCGGGGCACGGTGCCTCAGCCACCAATAATCCACAGGATTTCTTGAGTGGCAGGCAGCGACAGCGAATGGGCAAGCTGATACTGCGTGACGCGCGGGAAAAGGAGGAGTTCGAGGCTGGTGGCGGCGGTGGCGACAGCATCGACCTGGGGATAGAGCTGGAGGGACCTGGGGATCGTGCAGAGACCTCTAGCTCGAGCGCGAGGGACCTCCCACTGGGATGCCTGGTACTGTATGGAGAAAAGTGGGGGCTCAGTCAGCTCTGAAGGCTAAGGTTTCGGGTCTGAAGGGATGGCTGACCGGAGGGGGCGGGGTGGCAAGCATGGCGGCGGTGACTGGGAAAGGGTTGGAGGGCCCTGAGGAGGGGGTGGGGAAGCAGTAGCTAGGAAGGCTGGGTGGTCGTGAGGCAGCGTGAAGGGCTGTGGGGGTTCTGGCAGCAGAGATTACAAAGCAGCCTTTTGGGGGTGGTAGAGGCGCCAGAAGGACGTAGGGAGAGTTGTGGGGGGATGGAAAAAGGGGCGGGAAGAATAGAGGTTAGGAAGGAGGGGAAAGGGTGTCTACGGGAAGGTGGTAGAAAAAGAGAGGGAGGAGGATAGGCAGGCAGATTGTAAATAACGAGGAAATTGGGTTTTTGGAGGTATAATAGGGAAGAGCTTGCAAGATTATAAATATAGTAATGTTCTAATTGAAAGAGCTCTAGACTAGTCTCTCCTTTCCCAGCTCCTGTACTTCCTGCCCCAGTATTTAAGCTTAAACTGAGTGAAGAAGGCTAGTAGGTTACATAGAACTGATCTTTTGTTTTTCCATTCCAGGGGAGCAGATGGACCCTAGTGGAAGTCAGTTGGATTCAGATTTCTCTCAACAAGACACTCCTTGCCTGATAATTGAAGATTCTCAGGCTGAAAGCGAGGTTCTAGAAGATGATTCTGGTTCTCACTTCAGTATATTATCTCGACACCTTCCTAATTTGCAGACGCACAAAGAGAATCCTGTATTGGTGAGTGATATCTTGTTTGGAAATGATTGAGCAGGTTTTTTTTTTTTTTTCCTAATCTAGACCAATCAGCAGCCATAAGTACTTAGGAGATCACTATCTTTTGGATAAAGTTAGTTAGGAAAATGAAAATATGTTCAAGAAAAATATGTCTCATTTTGGGTTATTTCATATATAGTGGGGGTATTTATATATGTATATTTTCTAGGATGTTGTGTCCAATCCTGAGCAACCAGCTGGAGCAGAACAAGGAGACAGTAATAGTGGATTCAATGAACATCTGAAAGAAAACCAAACTTCAGGTGAGGTGTTTAAAGCTCTCAGTCCCTTTTGCAAGGATGCACTTGTTAGAACTGAGTGGATTTAAACATTATGTGGTTGTGGCGAATGTATGTAAAGAAGGCTAGCACAGTATCTTGGTGCATATAGTAAGCGCTCAAAACGTTAGTTTTCTATAATTCCTGTATGGGGTATAGCTTATTAGATTGGTACTGTCTACATTCCTGAATTTGTATTAAAGTTTAGTGGTAAATAAATGCTTTTTGTGCTAATATCCAATTATGTTTTTCAGATCCTATGGATTCTTCTCATTTGGATACATGTGGTTCCATCAGTCAGGTCATTGAACAATTACCTCAGCCAAATAGGACAAGCAGGTATACTAGTGTTTGAAGGAATTTATTACATTTATTATGGATCAATTCTTTTATCTGTATCTTTGCCTCATCCCAAGGATAAAGGGATGAATCTTATATTTGTGAATTAGGGAGTGGGATTTGAGGATTGTGTTAGTACCGATAGCTGGAATCTCTTTTGTGAAGGTAATAACATTTTTTATACCTACATTATTTAGATTATGATCTATCTTGTGCATGTGAAACAAAATAAGCATTTCTCATTCTTAGCATAGATGTGACTTAGTGGAAAAAAAAAATCAGTAAATATTTAGATATATTATCAAAGCTGTTAGGCATGCTTTCCACCAACCAACCAAAGTACCTCATCAGTTTTAGATGCAGAATATTTAATTTATACCCTAAACTATTCATTTTTACTTTGTCTTATGTATATCTTTACATTAGCCATTCATTGAATTTGTCTCCTACGTTAGACACTAGGTTGGATTTTTTTGTTGTTTTGAGAGTTCTTTACATAGTCAAGATAGTAATCCCTTGTAGGGTATGTGTTTTGCAAATATTTTCTCCTATTCTGTAGTTTGTCTTTTCATCTTCCTCAGAGGGTTTTCCACAGAGTAGGTTTTTAGTTTTGATGAGATCTGTTAAATATTTTTAACAGAGTAATATAAATACATAGTTTATTTTAAAAAGAGCTTATAATGAAAAGTAAAGAGTTCTTTCCCATCCTTAGTTTCTTTTCACAGAGGCAACTCTTTTAAAGTGTTTGTGTTTTTACTTCCTCGGGAGATTATCTTCCTAGCTTTTAGTACTATTGTATAACTAAGTAACACTATTATACTGCCGTTTCTTGTTTTATCAGATTAAGACAATTGAGTTCCATAATTAAAGATTTAACTCACAAGACACTCCCAATTTTTGTAATAATTATTTTAGTTCTTTTATTGTCTACTTTTATACTTCTAAATAGTGTATTTAAACCTGTGTTTTCTTCTGTCAGCTTTAGATAGTGGAGAAGAGTTTAACAATACTATTTTTTGTCTGTAATCTGGTGTATTTCAAGCCTCTTCCGATTTACCGCATTCTACAAATATTTATTATTTCCTGTATGTCAAGCATTATTGAGTTTTGGGGATACAAATTGATGAGAAGAGAAAAATCCTAGACCTTAATGTAGCTTACATTCTTGTATGGGATATGGAAATACATGATAAATAAGTAAAAGATACAGTATGTTAGACATTCATAAGGGCTGAAGAGAAAAATAAAACGGGATTGGAGATGTTATAGGATTTGCAAGTTTAGCTAGGGTGACTTAGGGAATGCTTCACTGTTGTGACATTTGATTAAAAATCTTGAGTAATCATCTCTGCTGTTATCTGGCATAAGTGAATAGTGAGTGCAAAGGCCCTGAGGCATGAACATGCCTGGAATATTTGAGAACTGGAAAGGAGGTTAGCATGATTGGAGTGGAGTGATTGAGAGGAGAGGGAGAAGAGGTCAGAGAAGTAAAAAGGAGACCAGAATATGTAAGGCCTTATGGGTCACTGTGAGGAATTTGGCTGTTACTCTTAGATAGGAAGGCATTTAAGAGTTTTGAGCAGAGTTAGATTTTAACAGGATCTGGCTTAGATTTTAACAGGATCACTCTGGCTGCTGGATCAAGAATAGACTAAAGGATATGTAATTTTTATTTCTTGATTATACCTCAATAAAGCTGAGAAAAAATAAAAATAAAATAAGCTTTTTAAATAAAATAATAATAAAAAATATACTTAAAGCAAAGCAAAGGCAGAGGCGGGAAGATCAACTAGGAGACTATTGAAATTATTTGGGCAAGATAGGACAGTGGCTAGACCAGAGTAGAAGTGGAGAGAGTCAGAGTAGAAGTGGAGAGAGTATTGAGATTCTAGGTTTTTGAAAATAGGATTCAAAGACAGATTGGATGTTGAATACGAGAGTTAAGAAGGAAGTAACAGTGATTCCATGTTTTTGGTTTGGTAACTAGTAGAATGGAGTTGCTACTGATTGAGATGGACTGCAAGAGAAGGTCAGTTTTAGACATGTTACAGTTGAGCTGCCTTTTCAATTACCAGTTGGAGGACATTGAGGATATGCAAATCTGGAGCTCAGGGGGAAGGTCTAAGCTGGAGATTTAAATTGCAGAGTCATACGCATATGGATGATATTCAAAGCCATGAGTCTGGATAAGATCACAAAGGAGGTGAGTGTGGGTGGAGAAAAGATCCAAGGGCTCACTGGGCCTACCAGCATTCAGAGGGCAGGACATGAATAAAACCACCAGAAGAGACTGAGGAAGATCCAAGATGTGTGGTTTGTTTTGTCTTTCATTGCTTTCTCACTTTTTGTCATATTTGTTCTTGGACTTTCTTTCCCTATATTTCCCAAAGTCATGCATCTGGTCCTTCCATTATGTAGGTAATGTTCTGTAGTTGGCCTTCGAACAACATGGGTTTGAACTACGTGGGTTTGCTTATATGTGGATATTTTTCAATTAATATACATTGGGCCCTCCCTGTCCCCGGTTTTGCATTTGCAGGTTCAGCCAACTGCGAATGGAAAACAGTATTTTTGATCTGTGGTTGGGGAGCCATGGATGTGGAGGACTGACTGTATGCATTTTTCTATACTATTTTATATAACGGACTTGAACATCCGTGGATTTAGTTATCTGCAGGGGTCCTGGAACCAATCCCCTGCAGATCCCAAGGGGTGACTGAAGTTTTGAGTGTGTCAAAGTTATACATGGATTTTGAACTATGTGGAGGTCGGCGCCCCTTTCCAGTGTGTTGTTCAAGGGTCAACTATATTTTATTTTGTGAAATTTAGTTCTTTTTCTTGGATAATGGTCCCCAATTTTACAAATTAAAATTTTCGTATCTTTTATGCTTAAGTTATGCTTAATAGTCATACAAAATATTAAATGTGTAGGGTAACAAGGAAGCAAAAAATGTCATCTATAGTTCGCCCCTTGGAGGCTAATTGCTATAAACATTTTCGCATATTTTCCCTCTTTTTTTTGTATACTTGATTTTTATAGTTGACATGTGAAAAGTAAGTTCATGTGTTTGCTGACCCTTTTGCTTAATAATATGAGCATTTTCTCCATGAAAAAACTCTTAATAGCATTTCTCCCAAATTTTATATTTTAAAAGTTTAAGCCTACAGAAGAGGTGAAAGGATAGTACACATACTTTTCTTTGAGGAGCTGGATCATTTGAAACTAAGTTGCAGACATTATAGTACCCCTTAAATATTTTAGTATACATCCCCTAAGAATAATATATTACCCCATATAATCATACTGTTATCATACCTAAGAAAATATTAATTCCATAATACTTGATAACGTAGTTTATATTCAGATTTTCTCAATTTTCTGAATGATGTCTTTTACATATATATAATTTTTTTAAAATCCAGGAACCAGTCCAGGTTTACACATTGTATATAGTTGTTTCAAACATTTTTAGTGGCTGCATAGTATACTATTTTATGGATTATGAAATTAATAATTTCTGTAATACTGAATTTATAGGTTTTTTTTTTAATCATAGTAAACTAAGAAATTTGTACAAGGATCTTTCCATATTCAAATTATTTCTTACAATTGAAATTAAGATTATTGGCTGTGAACATTTTTTAGAGCTCTTGATAAATATTTCCAAATTGTTCTCTAGAAAAGTTCTATTAGGTTATACTCTCATAAACAGTATTTGCTAATGCTTATCTTACCTCAGGTTTGAGCAGTACAGTATTTACAATTTGATAGACAACAAATGGTTTCTCTGATATCTTACGTAATTTAAGATACTTTTATTTCTTTTTTTATGAGTTGTCTCTTCTGTTTGTCCCTGTATACCTTGGCGTCCTTCATGTGAACTCCTTATATTTTATGGAGACTGTTGTATTTGTTGCAGATTTTTTTCCTAATCATTATTTTTTTGACTTTTATTACGTTTCTTGACCTGTGATATTAACTTTTTAAAAATACATAGGCCTGTAACCTGTATTTTATTCAGATACTCTGGTTCTATGTATGTGTTCTAAGATTTTTTACTATAATATTTGTGAACTGTGTTTGCTTTAGTAGTGTATTGTTTTAGCCCCTTCCCCAGACATCTAATGCACATCTTTTTTTATCACTTGCCTGTTATTCTCTTGAGTGCAAGATTATTCTATTCTACTCCAGCTCATATCTTTTCAAAGATAAAATTCAAATGTGTTTGTTTCTTTTCTGTTTAATATTTGAGTTACTTAATTCTGTACACTGTTTTTGAGTTGTTAATCTTTTTGGTATTTGTTTGTAAAAAGGAGCACTAAGGAGGGTGAGGTTTTTTTTTTCCAAATTCTCTTTAAAGGTGATTGGTGATTAGTGTGTGGGGAGTCAGTAAAATTCAAAGAGTGCTTTGAGCAAAGTGTCCCAGCCTATCTGGGAAACTCATGATTATGTCTTTCTGCTGTGTAGTGTTTTGGGACTGTCAATGGAATCTGCTCATCCTGTGGGGGAAGAGAAGGAAGAAGAGGTGGAAGAGAAGGAGAAAGGGGAAAAGGAGGAAGATACTCCAGATGATGCCGCACACTCCCTTGGTGCTGAAGGTACCTTTATGCCTTTTTCGGGATAGTAGATTTTTAAGTCCCTTTAATGTGAGCATATAGATATCTAAATTTCTTTTTATCACGTTATAGATTTATGTAATCATTAAATTGAGAATAGTCATTAAGAAATTTGCTAGTAGTCTAAGATATTTCACCTAATACGGTGTTCAGGAATTTGTACCTCACTCGATAGCCCCCTTTATGGACTCTTCTTCCTTTCTTATCATTTGTTTTTCAGATATTTTTGGGATGTATGCTTTTTGGGGTTGGAAGTACATTGGATTGCTGGGCGTGTGGGTCTGGTTTACATATATCTTCAGAAAGTGGACATAGTCTGTCTTTTATTGGGTGCTTATAAGGTTTTATGGTGTACAATTTTTTTGCTTTATTACACATTTTCCCCCTTCACTTTCAGGGCTTTTATTCATTTTGAAAAGTTTGGGGGGCAGGACTTTGATGTGAAGGGCTTAACGTGACCTTCTTTTGTAAGCACCTTGCACAGCGCATAATGTTGCAGGGTGATGCCTAATTTCTTGGGATGTTGTTCCTAGATCCAGCCTCATCACAGTTGGGCTTTGGGGCTCTGGAACTCTCCCAGAGCCAGGAAGTTGAGGAACATACTGTGTCATATGAAGCAGACAAAGAGCCTCTACAATCAGTAACCACCAACTCTGGTTATACTAGGCTATCTGATATGGATGCTAATATTGGTATGAAACATGTTTTTTGGCATTTGGAGTTGTTTCTAAGTGTTTTCCTCCCATGCTAGAGCTAGTTATTCATTCTTTGATACATGTTATAGCTATCTAAATTAATATAAACTAAGTTAATATAGTAAGGTGACAGAGTTGTCTGGCAAATACTTGTCAATTGATGGCTTGAAGGTTAAAGGTTTTTGTAAGTGAGTTGTTGGTTATTTTCCTTTTTGGAATGATGCCTGTATATATTTTCAAATTGGACTTCTTTCTGTTAAAATCTTTGCCTTTAAAAAGCATTTGGGACTGCTTTTAGTACTTTGAAAAATTAAATATCTCCTTTCTGTCATCTTTGGAAACTTCAAGCAGTTAAGCAGGAAGAACAATCTAATGAAGATATCCCTATGGCAGAACAGCCCAGCAAGGATGATCCTGTGGTAGCACAGCCCAGTAGGGATGTACATGTAGTAGAAGAACAGAATCCACCACCTGCAAGGTAAACCATATTCTTTCTAGAATGTTGTTTGGCTTTCTGCTATAGGATTATACTCATTTCACTTGGCCAGGTGGGGACATTTTAAAAAATTGATTATTTTTCCCCCTGTACTGAGCATATTTCTGGTCTAGTAGAAACACTGATAATTTATGAATTCTCATTATGTCCTCATTTTATATTTAGGTGTATTACAAAGCCATTTTACTGTTGCTATAACTGTAAGCATGGCACCTTAACCTTTGGTTGCTACTCTTCTTCTCTGATCTTTGTCTGCAGAGGCACTGTGTCTGTGTGGGAGTTTTCCTAGCCTCTCCAGTATTTGGAGAAGGTACATGAATGTTCTATTTGAAAGTCTACTGTTTCTCTACTTGAGCACCCAGATTGCTTTGGGTCCTCAGGTATCTTGCATTTGGTAGTTTATGGTATAGATGAAGGGAGATATCCTTTTCCCAAGTCCTTTGGGCTCTTAACTTGGTATGAATTGGACAGTATACCTCTGTTCTGTCTGTGGTGATGATTGTATCCAAAACAGCATTGTCTCAGGTCAACAGCTCAAGTTTGGATGTAGCAGAGGAAAGTGAGATGCTTCCAGTGTGTAGGAGGGGATGATGACTAAACCTTCAGTATTGTCCTTTAATAGAAACAGTGGGGAATGGGGTCCTGGAGTTCTGAATAAAGTTGAATATCAAGAGAATTTGTCTTTCTGATGCAAAGCACTCAGCTTAAGTGGGGCTGACTTTTTAGGCTTTTCTTTAGAAAGTTGCTCTCTAGCTAGTTTTGCTATCCTGTTTTCTTTGGGGAATGGTAGTGAACCTCCTAAGTCTGGAAAAGGATCAGCAATGAGTGTCTTATAAGTGTGAGGAGTATTGGTATGAAGTCTTAGTTTGGGGCTTAGGTTGAGTATATCAAATGGAAAAGGTCAGGAGAAGATAATATGTGCACTAGTGCAGAGGATAATTCACACCCAGACCCTTTCCTTGGAAGGTCATTGTTAGGACTGACTTTGTGCTCTGGATCAGAATCTTTCATGCATGTCCAGATAATAGCGTATGTAACAAAAATCCCTAAATCACTCACCAGTAACCTTCGTATGAAGCACAGCAGGGAGCAAAGTTGAAAAGAGGTATTGCTGTGTGAGAGACTAAGACAGGCTTTGAAATGAGTTGAGGGGTTTGGTGCCATTACCAAGTATCATATTTCATCTTCAATAAATAGTTACATAGAGCTACTGAAATTTTTGAAATTATTAAAGGAAAACACACAAAACAGGAAAAATTTCTTAGCTCAAAGATGAAAGCATTTGAACATAGCAACTTTTTCTCCTGGTAATATGAATTTCCTAGGTCAGAGGACATGCCTCCTAGTCCCAAATTATCTCTTACTGCTTTGGAAACAAAAGAACAAATATCTACTCAAGAACTGCTGGAAGATGGACTGCAGATTCAGAAGGCACCAGAGCCTGAGGTTTTGTCAACTCAAGAAGACTTGTTTGACCAGAGCAATAAAACAGGTACAAAGAGTAATTAGTTGCAATAGCTCCTCTTCTCCAAAGATGTAAACTTTTTATTTGTATTGAGGCTACTGTTTAAGCTTGAAAGCACTTCACAGGATATAGACTTGTTTGTGATATGGAAGGAAAATGTGTTTGTAGCTGATTAATGAGAACGGCTTCTTGGAAATGATTGTTATTTAACATTTTAACATAATTTTCTCTCTTGGAAATGGAGATACTGAATAATATCTAATATAGTAAATTTAGTAGTTACGGACAGAGCAGCTATTTCTGTTATCTAGGTCTTCAGATCTTAAATATGATAATTAAGTATAAATTTTTCATATTCACCTGGGTAACAGTCAAGTTACTCATCTGTTTTTTAGTTCATCTGTCTCCAATAGGAAGTTATGGTCTAGTAGGAAGACTAAAACTTAAAAGACCAGAATGGTGTTAGTTTCACATTTTGTTAACCCCCCATTCTGTAACTTCACAGAGCCAGAAAGCTTCAGTAATAACTAGCAGTGTACAGTAAGTCCTCACTTAATATTGTCAACAGGTTCTGTGACTTTAAGTGAAACAATGTATAGCAAAACCAATTTTACAATAGGCTAATTGATAATAAACAAGTTCATAGGACATCTCATCAACATAACTAAATGAAGTTGAATGAAATGACATTGGAGGACCTGCTGTAATCTGTTGGTTGTAAGGAGGGAATAAGAGAAAGTTATATCCCTTTACTATGTTATAAATGTGTGCAAGGAACCTTTTTTGGTCTCTCATTACAGCTATAAGGTTGTATTTAAATTCCTTTATATTTGAGATTAATATAGTGGTTAACTCCATCTATTGCTAAGAAGGAGCCAAAAAGAGACTCTATAATATAAATCAGTAATGGCTGCTTGTATACCCTTGTACTAATGTGTTAATATTTTTTGTCTCCTTTGAGGAGGCCCAGGTTCTAGTCATGAAAATTGCTGCATTCCTGTTATCATGTATCATGGGCATTACTTTGACTTCTCCCATCTGCATATCATGGCATGAGCTCACTTCTCCCATCTGCATATCATGGCATAAGCTCATGGCATGAGCTTAGGTAAACCTTAGAATAAAAGTCTTGCTTACTGTTTTATTATAGAAGCTTCACAAAAAAGGGAAGCAGCCAACTAGAGGTATCAGTATTCTAGTTTTTCCTCTCTCCCTTCAATCTTGACAGAAAGGACTAAGGAATTTTTTAAATCAATTCTTTATTAAAGAAATCCATAATTTATTAGGAAGGGGCTTTTAGCGGAACTCAAGATGTGTGTTAGTGTGGCATTCCATTAATGGTACTACAATTAGAAAACAGTTTCTGCCCTCTTTGGAACATGCTTGCAAATATTACTCTTTTTGCAGTACAGAGCTTGTGGGTTTTTTTTTTTGTTGTTTGTTTGTTTTTTAACTATTTAGTAATGTCAATCTAAGAAATAAGTGCAACTAGATTTTTTTTTTTTTTTTAATAGCTTCTGATGGTTATTCTACTCCTTCAAGGGAAGAAGGTGGGTGTTCTCTGGCTTCCACACCTGCCACCACTCTGCATCTCCTGCAACTCTCTGGTCAGAGGTCCCTTGTTCAGGAAAGTCTTTCCACGTAAGTTAGCCTAAAATAGCTCTGCCAGGGAAATATGCCTCAGGGTCTTCGGCTAAGGTTTAAAGAGCTAAAATTGTCTACTAGTCCAACTTTCTTTTTGAAACCAAAAAGTAAACTCTAGGCTTTAGAATTTTGGGGGTAAGAACTTGGTGGAACTACTGAAGATAGGTAGATCTACTTTCCCATTTGGAGATTGTGCAATAGTAGCCCAAAGGGCTACTATGGAGGAAACTGCCCAGTTATTTAGAGACTGTTACACATTCCAACCAAACATTCTGCTCTTTCATTTGATTAATACTTCTTCCCATTTAACAGCATGGGGTGGAGAATAGGTTATATTAGAGTTGAAAGTATTTCTTCATCTCTGTTAGGGCAAAGTGGTTTGTTTTTTTTTTAAAAAAAATGTGCATGATCTTTCTAATATTAGGCAAAAAAACAGGAGTAAATATTTTCGTCTCAAATCTGCAGATGAATTTTTTTTAGCACTTTCTTATCCTGCTTTTCAATCATGATGTCCTTGTGTCTGATCATTCACTTTCTCTTATAATCATATGGCTTTACACTTTTTTTCGTTTTAATTCTAATTTTGGATACATATGAGAAATGTTATTGAAGTATTATTCAGCCTCAGGTAGCTTTTTGAGAGAAATGCTAGTAAGTATTTGTCTGAATGCCTGAGATGTTTTTGCTAATAAAAAGTATAAAACAAATGCAAAACCGTGGCTGTGATAAAATAACCTGTGATTTTCTCTTATATAAAGGAATTCCTCAGATCTTGTTGCTCCTTCCCCTGATGCTTTCCAACCTACCCCTTTTATCGTTCCTAGCAGTCCAACAGAGCAAGAAGGAAGAAAAGGTGAGTTCTCTGGATCTGTCTGTTGATTCCAGATTAGAAGAGGAGCAGCACTTCTGCTTTGCAAAATGTACTGTTTCTTTATATGTTAGAACAGTATGACCTAAACTATTTAGCAGAACTCATGTCTGTCGTATCTTTAGGGATGTGGCCTAGTGTAAAGTGCTCTCTGCAGTTCTTTGCTCTTCTAGCATTGATTTTTCTGAGAATTCTGTGTTGTTGACTTAATTTTTAAAGACCTTTAAGGGAAAATTTTTAGGTTTTTAAAGTTGAACTTAAATGAATTAATATAATGAATTGGGTTAATTGCTTAATGGTCCAGTAGTTTTCAGCAACACGTTAACATGTTATTGTTCAGAGGGAATCAAAAATTGTTTCTTTTGCTCTTTTTAGTTTTGGGTTTTTTTTTGCTATTATCAAAGCAGTTTTCATCCAAGAGTGGCTAGGAGCAGGCAGTAGACATTTCAATTTTATTTACTTCCTCCTTTAAGGACCTAGTGATTTTATATTTATGCACAAGAAAGCTTTCCTTTTTACTTAGTTTATTTCATTTTCTAAAGCTCTTTTTGTTCAGTACGTTTCCTATCTAGTCATTCAAGATATTTCTAAGTGCCTACAAAGCCTTTTCCAATAAATTCCATAATTTTCTCCTTTTCATTCTCTCATATACCAATATTGGTACCATAGCTAATATTTACTGAGCATTTAGTGTATGCCAGGCACTGTTCTATGTGCTTTTCTTTGGTTCTTGGTGCTTCTCTTTGGTTTTTGTCATTGAATCCTCACAACAATCCTAAGAAATAGATGTTACTTTTATCCTCATTTTATAGATGAAGAAATGGAGGCACAGAGAGATCTCATAACTAGTCATAAAGACAGGATTTGAACTCAGGCTGCTATCTCCACAGCCTATGCTCTTACCTGCTGGGTGTATGTCTCCTATAATATCCTGCTGTCTGTACTCTTGAGTGATATAGAAACATATTTAACTGTTTTCAAGTGTAATTTACCCATGACAAAGTTTGCGTCTGGCTTTTTTCTCTTGAAATCAGTTGTAGATACCCAAATCGACAAATATTCTAAGTTCTAAGCATAACATGATTAGTGATTATCTTCAGTAAAAAATGAAAATGAAAGTGAATCTATTCTACAAAAACTCCTGTTAATGCAAGTTAAGTTTGGTTTATACTTAGAACCATTTCTTCTATCTGTAATGTGAACATATAAAAATAATTATATTAAAAATGTTTTCTCCCCGATTGTAAACATAGTACAGGTATACTTCAGAGATATTGCAGGTTCACTTCCAGACCACTACAGTAAAGTGAATATCGCAGTAAAGTATCTTAATAAAGCGAGTCATAATCTTTTTGCTGGTGGAGGGTCTGGCTTCAATTTGTAAAAAATGCAACATTTGTGAAGCATAATAAAGCGAAGTACAATAAAACAAGGTATGCCTATACTCATTGCAGTAAGTTTGGAAGGCATATAGTAAAGTAATGAGAAGAAAATAAAGTCATCTGTGATACCACAATCCAGATATAACTATAATTAGTATTTGGTATTAGTATTTTTTTTTCAGTATTTTCTGTGCATAAATATAAAGAAGTATCTTTACACATAATTTGGGATCATATTATGTATATGCTTCAGTTCTCTGTTTTTCAAGTAACATTTTCCATTGTCAATTGTATTTTAGATTTAATGTATTTGCTTAATATTTGTGCATAACTATTTGTAGGACTGTGAATGCTTTTTCTATATTTGGTTTTTGCTGTCTAAGATTTTTAACCTAAAGCCTTTTTATAGGTAGTGATTAGAACAGCAGGTCCTTAATAAGTGCTTTGTCATGGTGAGAAAGATCAAAAAGTGTAATGAGAATACTTGACACAGCTGTGGCAGTGTAATAAAGGCCTGCAGCATCAGATGCCAACCGAACCTAGCATTAGACCGAAAGGTGAGGTTTTAGGCCAAATAAGCAGCAAGGGTGGATATTGGGGTTGGGGGTGGCTGGTAGCATGAGAGTGGATTATAGGGAAAAGTTCGATGGCAGAGATAGTTTGAGAGTGGTCTAGAGCAGGGGTCCTCAACCCCTGGGCCGCGGACTGGTACTGGTTGTAGCCTTTAGGAACTGGGCTGCGTAACAGGAGGTGAGCTTTGGATCAGCGAACAAAGCTTCATCTGTATTTGCAGATGCTCCCCAGTGCTAGCATCACCGCCTCAGCTCCATCTCAAATCATCAGGCATTAAATTCTCATAGGAGCACTGGTCCCTGGTGCCAAAAAGGTTGGGGACCTCTGGTCCAGAGGAAGCATATTTGGGGTCAAGTTGTAAGGTAGGGGGAAAAGGGTTGATGAATCAAATACCTGGGTGGCTAGGCTGGCTCTGAGGAAGATCTTTGTTAGCCCGCAGGTGGGTAGTAAACTATGGGAAAGCAGTGTTTTATGTATGTATGTTTCCCTCCTGAGCAGTCTCTCTCAGGAAAACTGTCTTGTACTTAGTTCTTTGATAAATCAGTGCTGATTGGCACTGATATTTTTTTCGTCTTATGTTTTTGTCCTGACATCCATCTTTCTGCACTTAGCAGCTGCAAATATGAGTTCATAAATAGGTAGATATTTACTTAGAATAGTGAACAAGTTCACTGCCTTTCAAGGCCTGTGGCAGAATAGAAGATGGTTAAATTAGTTGCCATTAATCTGGGCTTTCCTATGCAAAATGTGGAAAACAGTTATAATCAGGAAAGAGGCTCACAGGATCAGAGTTTTAACATTTCATGTGGATGGGCAGGTATTCCCAGATGAACTCCATTTTAGTTTATAACAGTATTTTGGGAGCCTAGACTTCTCTCCTCCCAGGGGAAGAAAGTATTGCTGGATTTCTAGGGCCCGATCTATTAATGTATTGGTTTTTCTGAAAATTAAGTCACTGTATTTTATTTTATTTTTATTTTTTATTTATTTTACTTTTTTAAAATTAAGTTTATTGGGGTAACATTGGTGAATACAATTATATAATTTTCAGGTGTACATTATAATTTGACATCTATATATTCTATTGTGTGATTACCACCCAAAGTCTAGTTTCCTTCAGCTACCAGATATTTGATCCCTTTTACCCACCTCACCCTACCCCAACCTCCCTATATTTGACACAATTACCCTGTCTACCTCTTCCCTTCTCTCCCACCCCCTACCCTCTGGTAACCACTAGTCTATTGTCCATGTCCTTGAGTCTCTGTTTGTCCTGTTCATTTGTTGCTTTTAGGTTTACATCTCACATGTAAGTGATATAATGTGATTTTCAACTTTTTCAATCTGGCTTATTTCGCTTAACATGATTATCTCGAGGTCCATCCAGGTTGTCGCAAATGGCAGTATTTCATTTCTTCTTATGGCTGAGTAATATCCCATTGTATATATGTACCACAGCTTCTTTAGCCAGTCATCTATCATAGGACACTTCGGTTGCTTCCATGTCCTGGCCACTGTGAATAGTGCTGCTATGACCAATGGTGTGCAAATATCTTTTTGGATATGGGTTTTCAAGTCTTCAGGAAGTCACTGTATTTTAGGAAAGGAAATTTCTGTTATGTAATTTTAATTAGTGATATTAGAACATGAGTATCGATTAGTGCTTATTTCTAAATTTGTTTTTCCTATTTTAAACCAGATGAGCCAATGGATATGTCAGTGTTATCTGAAGAAGGAAGAGAGTCTTTTCAGAAGAAACTCAAAGATGATGAACCAGTGGAGATAGAAAACCTCCCTGTCCCTCCTGAGACCGCTATATCACCACAGGCCTCAACTCCAGTATCTCAGAGCACACCAGTTTTCACTCCTGGGTCACTTCCTGTCCCATCCCAGCCTGAATTTTCTCATGTGAGTACTGTAGAAAGATTTTTTTTCTCCTAACATTTTTTGAACAACTTTATTTTGAGGTATAATTTATAAACCATAAAATTTACCCATTTTAAGCATATAGTTTAGTGATATTTTAGTAAATTTTTAAAGTTGTGTAACTGTCATCACAATCTAGTTTTTAGAACATTTCTAGAGTCACCTAACATCTTGATGTACTTTTTATGGTTAAATTTTGTACTATTTCTTAAAAATTTTGGAGTGTTCTCACAAAATTGAAAGGCATTAATCGTTATTCTACCTTAATGCAATTACTAGTCATTTCTGTCTTTCCATATGCCCACGTTTTTTAAAAAATAAAGTTGTTTATCATGAACATACAACTTAAATCTTTTTCCAGTTAACATTGTGTCATAATGGTTTTTCAGTGTTACATCATTTTTCATATTCTTTCAAAACGTATAAAATTTTTCTGAGTGGATGTACCATAATTATTCCTGTACTGAGGACATCAAGGTGGTTTTTAGTTTTCAAATGAGAGATTAGTTTTCTTCTAAAAGCAGGAGAAAACTAACATCTTATTTGTATAATTTTAAATTTAAATATTAAAAAAATGAAATTCAGGTTTCATTCTAGTGAATTGAAGGTCCTTAACTTACATCTAAATGACTATATTATATATTCAAACTAAATACCTGCTCTTGTAAGAGCTTAAGTGGGGAGATCACTTTAATGTTATTGGGATAACTTCTTTCATGCCTTTCAGTTTATAGGTGTTGTAACAAAAGTTTATATTTAGAAATGAGTAGTAATATACCATAAATTTAGTGAGGAGGAGACAGTAGGAAGAAAGAAATTTAATGGATTTCTGGAGTTTTAAAACTTGGTTGTTTTCTTGAAAATTTCATTTTTTTCCCAGCTTTGTTGAAATATAATAGACAATTAGTTGCTCATATTTACAATGTACAATTCAATGAATCTCTTTTCAATTATAGTTGGCATACAATAATATATTAGTTTCAGTTGTACAGCATAATGATTAGAGATCTGCATAACTCACAAAGTGATCACCCCCTTAAATCTAGTACTCCTGTCCCCTACATAAATATTACAACATTATTAATTATTTTCCTTATGCTACACTTTTTATCTCCATGTCTATTTTGTAATTACCTGTTTGTACTCAATCCCTTTGCCTATTTTCACCATCCTTCCAACCCCCATCCCATTTAGTAGTCCTCAAAATATTCTCTGTATTTATGAGTTTGTTTCCATTTTTGACTTTGTTGTTTGTTTTATTCTTTAGATTCCACATGTACGTGAAATCTTGTGATATTTGTCTTTATCTGACTAACTTCATTCAGCGCAATCCTCTCTAGGTCCATCAAAGTAATATCTTTTTCCATCCCATTTTAGTCTGTGTGCATCTTTTAATCCAAAGTGAGTCTCTTATAGGTACCATGTCGGGGTCTTATTTTCTTATCCATTCAGCCCATCTTTTGGTTGGAGCATTTAATTCTTTTCCATTTGAGATACTTGTTGATAGGAATATAGTTACCATTCTTTATTCATGTTTTCGATTCATGTTTTTTTCTTCTTAAAGAACTCTCCAACATTTCCTATAATACTGGCTTGGTGTTGATAAATTCTTTTAGCTTATTTTTGTCTGGGAAGCTCTTTATCTGTCATTTGACTCTAAATGATAACATTACTGGATAAAGAATTCTTGGTTGTAGATCCTGAGTTTTTATCACTTAGAATATTTTGTGCCAAGCCCTTCTGTCCTACATAGTTTCTTTTGAGAAATGAACTGCCAGTCTTGTCAGTAACTAACTGCTTTTTTCTTATCGCTTTTAAGATTCTCTCTTTATATATAACCTTTGGCATTTTAATTATAATGTGTGTTGGTGTGGGCTTCTTTGGGTTCATCTTTTTTGGGACTCTGAGCTTCCTGGGGTTGTATGTCAATTTCCTTCACCAGGTTAGGGAAGTTTCCCATCATTTCTTTAAATAGCTCTTCAACTTCTTGTTTTCCTTCATGTACCTCTATGACCCAGATCTATTTACATTTAATTTTGTCCCATAGGCTCCTTAAATTATTATTATAGTCTTGGCTTCTTTTTTCTTGCCGATCTGATTGGCTGTTCTTGGCTTCCCCATTGTCTATATCGGTGGTTCTATCCTCTTCTTTATCCACTCTGTTGATTCCCTCTAATATACTCTTTTTATCTCAGATAATATGTTCTTCATTTCAGACTGGTTCCCTTTTATAATTTATTTCCATTTTTATGTTTTTTATCTCTTTGTTAAAATTCTCCCTGAGTTCATCTATGCTTCCCCTAAGTTCATTGAACATCTTTTTAACAAGTATTTTGAACTCTGCATCTGTTAGATTGCTTGACTCCATTATTCCTGGATCTCTGTTCTGTTCTGTCATATGGTTTCTGCATCTTTGTCTTCCCATTTTGGTTGCCTTTCTGTGTCTGTTTCTATGTACTAAGGAAAGCTCCTAAGTCTCTCTGTCTTAATTAGTGTGGCTTTGTGTAGTAGGTGTCTGGTGGTACAGTCCTGAGAGAGGGGTTCAGCTGCAGGCCAAGTTTAGCCCCAGCCTGTGTCCCTCCGAGGCCACCTGTTAAGATTCAGCAAGTAGTCCACAAATGCTATGCTTATAGTTGCTGAAAATTCCATTTTATGCGTCATTAGAAGCAGTTTGTTGGAGTGGTTAAGAACAAGGACTTTAGAGTCAGAACTTGCTGGACTTAATCCGGGCTCCACCATTACTGTCTTTGTGACCAGTTGAAATTGAGCTTCATTTTCCTCATCACATGGAGATAT
Organism: Pteropus vampyrus; assembly: GCF_000151845.1. Lineage (NCBI taxonomy): Eukaryota > Metazoa > Chordata > Mammalia > Chiroptera > Pteropodidae > Pteropus > Pteropus vampyrus. The sequence continues at coordinate 8,713,791 of NW_011888800.1, read as the reverse complement.
GGATATTACCTGCCTCACTGAATAGTTGTGAAGGTTAAATGACTTAATATATATCAAGTGCCTAGGATAATGTCTTAAACGTGGCAAATACTCCCTAAGGGTTAGCTAATCCTGGCAGTGAAAGAGTGAGGACAGGGTTACCTAGAGGTGAAGTTAATGTTCAAACACCATATATCTTTTTCTTTAGCTTTTATTTTTCTATTGAAGTTATACATGATTATAATATGGAAGAGTTATCAGAATTAAGGGATGAGTTATAAGCACTGATGCAGAGCACTGAGAATTTTCCAGAAAAGGTAGCTGATATTAGAGATCTGTTAACAGTTGTTTATCAGTGACCAAACAGGGCTTTTAAGGAAATGAATGTCTTTGCAAAGGTATGCCTACCTGGGGAAATGATACTTGGCCACAAAAGGAAAACTAACTTTTTGAAGAATAAGACATTATTGAAATTGCCCCACCTTCAACATTTACCAGAGACCTTCAGAGGCAAATATAAAATCAGCAGTCAAAATTTGAGACAATTGAGTGATGCTGAACATAATTCAAAGATCCCTGGAACCTAATATGACTCTAGTCAAATTTGTTTGGACTCATATTTTAATATGTCTCAGCCAGTACATTTTATGCCTCCAAAAATATCTCCCAAGAGTACCTTTACAACAGTTTTATGTTTAGGGTTTGATTTTACTTAAGCAATTGTAAAAGCCAAAAAAAAAAAGAGATAGTTAAAACAAGGTCTCTTCCCATCCCTATCCACAGACAACCACTTTTAGTTCTTTAAGCTTTTTCTTATTTATTTCCATAACTACATACATCATGATTATATTTTCTTATATTCTTAAAAGTTTTTTTAGCTATTTCTCCATGTTCTCGGTATAGTTACATCATAATTTTGTTTAAATCATTGAGTTTACATTATTACGAACACTATTATTACAAACACTATTCACAGCAGATCCTGTGGAGTATTATGATTATTTTTCCGTGTTTGCAAAATTTCTTGTTTTCTCTGGAGTTGATAATTATTTTTTTTATTTGTTTAGTCTTCTATGAATTTCTTACTAGACTTCCTACTAATTGTCAAAATCTCTTTTCAAGATGTTCAGAGGCATCAAAGGAGAAACCTCTTTTGGAGCTTCCTAATTTCTAACCTGTACTGTTGCCTTCTATGACTGGTGATAACTGTCACCTCCCTTTCAGTGTTGTCCTTGGAAATTGTCCTTACCTATATTGTGTTGGATTCCTATTGAGCTCTGTGTCTTCTTGCATGGTTAACTCCCTCATTTTGGTGAAGGGCATTCTTTAGTATCATGCTCTTTCCTACTTGATTCATAGTTTGTAGGAATATAGAATTCTAGGTTGGAAATAATTTTCTTTTAAAATTTTTGAAGGTATTGCTCCACTATATCCAAACTTCTAGTGGTGATGTTGAGAAGTGAGCGGCCAGTCTGATTCTGATCTTTCATGTGTGAGCTGTTTTTTTAACTTGCTCCAATCTTGTAGGATAGTCTCTTTGTCCTCAATTTTTCCACAATCTTGGCATAGGTCTATTTTCATCCATTGTTCTGGGCAAATGGTAAAAGCTCTCTTAATATAGAAACTCAGGTCCTTTAAGTTCAAGGACATTTATTTTATTTTTTATTTTTATTTTTTTAATTAAAATTAGTGGGGTGACATTGGTTAATAAAATCAAATAGTTTTCAGGTGTACAATTCAATAAAATGTCATATGTATATTGCATTGTGTGTTCACCACCCAAAGTTAAATTTCCTTCCGTCACCAAATATTTGACGCCCTTTATCCATATCTACCTTCCTTCTCCCCTTCTTCCCTCTGGTAATCACTAATCCACTTTCTGTGTCCATGAGTCTCTCTTTGTCATGTTTGTTGCTTTCATTTTATATCCCACATATGAGTGAAGTCATATGGTTCTCAACTTTTTCTGTCTGACATTCTGCTTAGGATGAGTCTCAAGGTCCATCCATGTTGTTGCAAATGGCAGTATCTCATCTTTTCTTATGGCTAAGTAATATTCCATTATATATATGTGCCACATTTTCTTTATCCAATCACCTATCAGTGGACACTTAGATTATTTCTGTGTCTTGGCCACTGTAAACAATGCTGCTATGAACGTTGGTTGGGGCACATATCTTTGCGGGTAAGTGTTTTCAAGTTTTTGTGTAAATACCCAGAAGAAGGATTGCTAGATCATAGGGTAATTCTAATCTTAGTTTTTTGAAGAACCTCCATACTATTTTCCAGATAGTGGCTGTACCAATTTACATTCCCACCAGCAGTGAATGAGGGTTCCTTTTCCTCCAAAATCTCACCAGCACTTGTTATTAACTTGTCCTGTTGATGGTAGCCATTCTGACAGGTGTGAGGTGGCATCTCATTGTGGTTTTGATTTGCATTTCCCTAATAGCTAGTGAAGTTGAGTATTGTTTTATACGTCTGTTGGGCATTTGCATGTCTACTTGGGAAAACTGTTTCTTCAGGTCCTCTGCCCATTTTTTAATTGGATTGTTTGTTTTTTTGTTGTTGTTGTTGTTGAATTGTATGATGAGTTCTTTATGTATTTTGGATATTAAGTCTTTATCGGAGGCATCGTTTGCAAATATATACTTCCATTCAGATGGTTGCCTCTTTGCCTTGTTGATGGTTTCTTTTGCTGTGCAGAAGCTTTTTAGTTTGATATAGTCTCATTTGTTTATTTTTGCTTTTACTTCCCTTGCCTTTGAGGTCAAATTCATGAAATCCTCTTTAAATCCAAAGTCCTTGAGTTTAGTATCTATATTTTCTTCTATGCAGTTTATTGTTTCAGATCTTATATTCAGGTCTTTGATCCATTTTGAGTTAATTTTGGTGTATGGTGATAGATAGCAGTCTAGTTTCATTCTTTAGCATTCTTTTTCATTCTTTGCACCACAATCCAATTTTAGAACATTTTCATTCCCTCCCCCACCCCTGTCCCCAAAGACCTATGCCTATTAGCAGTCACTCCCTTTTCCTCCACCCTCAGTCCTAGTCAACTATTAATCTACTTTGTGTCTCCATAGATTTGCCTGTTTTAGATATTTTGCATAAGTGGAATTATACAATATGTAGTCATTTGTGATTGGTATATTTCATTTAGCATCATGTTTTCACTGTTCATTCATATTGTGGCATGCATCAGAACTTCATTCCTTTTTGTGCTGAATAATACTACATTGTGTATATTTCCACATTTTATCCATTCATCAGTTGATGGACGTTTGTGGTGTTTCCCCTTTTTGGCTATTGTGAATAGTGCTGCTGTGTCCATTCATGCACAAGTTTTTGTGTGGATGTATGTTTTTATTTCTTGTATATACCTAAGAGTAGTTGTTGGGTTCAAACATCTTTTAACCTTTGTCTGGGTTATTTCTACTCTTGAGTTTTTAATTTCTAAACCTTTCTATTTTCTCTGAATGTTCACCCCTCCCGTTTTTTTTAAAATAGCATTTTCGTCTTATGGGTATACACTAATGTCTCTGTGAAGATAATAATAGGTTTTTGAAAAATTTTCTTTTCCCTGGAATAGTCACTGTTTCTTCAGCTAGAATTTAGTTAGTTTTGTTAATTTCGATGTTTGACTTTGTAATTAGAGGCTTTTTTCAGGTGTCTGATAATCCTTGATTGTCTGCTTTAGGAGTGAAAAACCAGAAAACTGATTAGAAGTTCTTGGTGCTTATTGTTTCTGAGATTCACTGTAGTGTGATCTGCTAGGTCATTTATGAGGCCCTAATGTCAGTATCTTAATTTGTCTCAGCATGGTCAGGTCCTCCCAGAAAAATGTCTTAATCTGTCTGTTGGCTGTCATTGTTCTAGAAGTCTGTTGGTGGAAGAGGACTGGGGGTGCTGAGAGGCAGGTGCAAGTTCTATTTAATATGTTAATTTTCATTTAATCTTCCCATTTTCAGTCTGATTCTCTCTGGTAAATGTGCTTCTTGTCTCCCAGTTCAGAGATGCTTTATTTTACTCTCTAGAGCAGAGGAGGGTCAGGGAGAGAGGACTGGGGTGTCAAACGCTTCTTAAATAGATTTTCAACCAGTCCTCCTGTTTTTAGTTCCACTCTCACCACCATTTCCAGAGTTAGCTGGCACTGCCGCCAAGTCCCAAGTCTTTTTTTGGGTATGGTGTTTCTGTGGTGTAATTTGGGTTGCTTCTTGGCTTTCTCCACTGTTGGCTTAGAATTCAGCTTTCACTAGTCTGCTAAATAGATGACTACTCTTCCAAAATTTTGTTTCAGTTGTCTTTTCTTTTTTCCTTAAAAATTTCTGCTTAAAAAACCCCTTTACAATTGCTTAGTGGGGTTTTGGGAAAGAGTTAAAATAAATGTATATATTAAATCCACCATTTACATTCCATACTTTTTTCATTATGTATCAAACTCCTTACATGTTATTCTTAATAGCTAACTTTTGAATGTCTATTCAGGTCCTCTACCTATTTTTTAATCGAATTATATTTTTTGGTGTTAAGTTATATGAGTTTTTTATCTATTTTGGATATTAACCCCTTATTGGATATATCATTGGCAAATATCTTCTCCCATTTAGTAGGTTGTGTTTTTGTTTTGTTGAGGGATTTATTCACTACAAAACCTTCTTAGTTTGATATAGTCCCATTTAAATTTTTCTTTTTTCCCCTTGCCTAAGGAGACATCTTTAAAAAAATGTTGCTAAGAGTGATGCCAAAGAGTTTACTGCATCTCTGTCCCTTCTACCAGTCTCGACATGGCTTCTTTATGTTCTTATTTATAGGACTTCTGTTCAGCTAGTCTTCAGGTGGTTCTCAAAGATGATTTTCTATAATCTAGTTTTAATTTTGATGCGATCATGGGAGGAGGCTGGATAGCCCCTGAAATTTTACTTTGACTGAATTCTATGTACTATATTGAAAAAAGTTCTGTTAAAAAAAAATCACATCAGTATTTACTTTGATAATGCTTAAAAAGTATTCATACTGGGGGGCAACTCTTTAATGGATATGGGGTTTCCCTTTAGAGTGAGAAAATGTTTTCAAACTTGGTAGGTGGAGGTGGTTGTACAACATTGTTCACTGCAAAGCAGTTAATTTTATTTTATCAAACTAACACTTAAAATGGGATTTTTATTTTATGTAAAAAAAAGAAATGTCTTACCAGCTATGTCTAGAGTATAGCATTTTTGTTGGGCAAAATAATCCACTAAATGTAAATTTTTACATAAAAACATTAACCTCGTAGTTTTTTCTTTTTTCTTTTTTTAAAGAAGTTTTACATAAAATAAAAATCCCATTTTAAGTGTTAGTTTGATAAATTTTGGGAGTTGTATACAAATATAACCACAAACCACTATCAATGTATAGAATAGTTTTACTCACCCTAAAAAGTTTTTTCATGGTCTTTTGTAGTTGATTCCTCCTTACCTTCCTGATTCCCTCTTACAAACCTGGGCAACTACTCATCTGCCTTCTTTCACTGTAGTTTTGTTATTTTGAGTATTTCATATATTTGGAATCATAAAATATGTAAATCGTGATATGGATATCTGCAATTTATTTACCAGTTGATGAATATTTGGGTCACTTCCAGTTTTTGGCTATTATGAATAATACTGCTATGAACATTTGCATATACGTCTTTGTGTGGACATATGATTTTATTTCTCCTGGGTAAATACCTACAAGTAGAATTTCTGGATCATATGGTAATGTATGTTTAACTTTATAAGATATTACCATACTATTTTCTAAAGTGGCTGTATCTTTTGCATTCCTACCAGCAATGTGTGAGAGTTGCAGTTGTTCCACATCCTCACCAAAAGGATGTAGTCTTTTTAACTTCAGCCATCCTTGTTGGTATGTAGTAGTAGTATGTGTAGACTAATGTTATTAAAAGTTTTGGATTTTAACATCTGCTTTATGAATGCTAGCATATTTTGAAATAGTGGGAAGTAAAATAAGTATGTATTTACACTTTGTGAAAACTGAAGTGGACTGTATAGGCATATGTAGGCAAATGATTCCCATGTAATTAAGGGCCCATCATATATATGACATGATTTTAGTAGCTTGGTGATATGCAGTTAAATTTAAGTATCTTCTTACCTTTAAAAGTGTGAGTTAATACTTTAAGATTTTATGCTTATTTTAGATCAATGATTCATAAGAAAAGCATTAAATAGAGTGACTTGCGTTAATGAAAAGACTGGTGATTATGCGCTTTGTATTGCTGAGATTATGGTCCTAGAGTTCTTTAGTTCATGAATAAATGATTTAGAAATTTTAGATGAATTCAAGGATTGGATTTAAAAGAAATATGATTAAGAACGAATGATGCTTTGTCTCTTTTGGTTCTTAGGACATTTTCATTCCATCTCCAAGTTTGGAGGAACGATCAAATGATGGGAAGAAAGGTGGAGATTTGCATAGTTCATCTTTGACTGTTGAGTGTTCTAAAACTTCAGAGATTGAACCAAAGAATTCCACTGAGGATCTTGGGCTATCTTTGACAGGGGATTCTTGTAAGTTGATGCTTTCTACAAGTGAGTATAGTCAGTCCCCAAAGATGGAGAGCTTGAGTTCTCACAGGATTGATGAAGATGGAGAAAACACACAGATTGAGGATACTGAACCCATATCTTCAGTTCTCAATTCTAAACTTATTTCTGCTGAAAATGATAATATTCTGATGAATCCAACACAAGATGACCAAGTACAACTGAATCAGAATTCTGATGAGACAAAGGGGGATGACACGGAACCCAGAGATGACGTTATTTTACCCACTGGTTGCAGAGGCAGAGAAGATACTGTAACAGAAGATGTTTGTATTGATCTCACTTGCGATTCAGGGAGTCAGGCAGTTCCTTCTCCAGCTACTCGATCTGAGGCACTCTCTAGTGTATTAGATCAGGAGGAAGCTATGGAAATTAAAGAACATAATCCAGAGGAGGGGTCTTCAGAGTCTGAGGTGGAAGAAATCCCTGAGACTCCTTGTGAAAGTCAAGGAGAGGAACTGAAAGAAGAAAATATGGAGAGTGTCCCATTACACCTTTCTCTGACTGAAACGCAGTCCCAAGGGTTGTCTCTTCCAAAGGAAATCCCAAAACAACAATGCCAGGAAGCTATGGAAGTTGAAACTGGTGTGATTAGTATTGATTCCCCACAAAAGCTTCCAGTACTTGAGCAAGAATTGGAACATAAGGATCAAGAAGCATGGGAGGAAGCTACTTCAGAGGACTCGAGTGTTGTTATTGTAGATGTGAAGGAACCGTCTCCCAGAGTTGATGTTTCTTCTGAACCTTTAGAGGGAGTGGAGAAATGCTCAGATTCCCAGTTGTGGGAGGATGATGCTCCAGAAATAGAACCATGTGCTGAGAATAGAGTTGATACCCAGAAAGAAAAGAGTGCTGAATATAAAGATCTGAAATCAGTGACTGCAGAAAAGGAGCCTGTAGAGGCTGACTCTTCACAGCCTCCCTTGACTTTAGTGAGAGTAGGTGATGCTCCAAAGCCTGACCAGCAGATGCAGCAGATCCAGCTTCAAAAGAAAACAGATAACGCATTAACAGAAGACTCAAAAATGGCTAATACAAAGCAGCTGGGCTCAAGTGAAGAGGCTAAACAGCTGGAGAAGGCCTCTGCCCACACCTCACAAAGCTTCTGTGAAAGCTCTAGTGGTGAGTGATTATAAATTGTTTTGTGTCTCCAACCAAATTACACTTTGGAATGGAAGGTAGGAGAGAAGTGCATTCTTATGTCAGAGCTGAAAATTAACTTGGATTTATGTTTATGAACAGCCACTAATAATTGGGAAATTTAAAAATTTGGGCTAATTTTTTTGTAGCTGTAATTTAAAATCCTATGGAATTTGTGGGATCAGAGATCATTTGTAACTCAGGTGTGTTCAACATGAATTTTATAAGTATTTAGAAATTGTACCAGTCTGGTGATTTTACTAAGGTCCCAACTTTGTTCCGAATTTTATATTTTGACAGTTGTCTTGATGTGCAAGGATCTTTTTTGATTACGTAGTAAAATCATATTCAGAACTCTGTTAATGAGTATGTTATTACTGATTGCTTTTTCTTTAAGGGCATTAAGTTTTTAAATTTGGTTCAGCATATACACATCTTAAACTTTAAACTGGAACAGATACTAATTTGTGCTCTTTTTTCTATGAAGCCTGGAATGAGAATATAGATTACTTTCTGAAATATTTATAGAATATTATGTATGACATTAGCTGAAAAGAATTCAAACTTTCTAAACGCCTAGAGTTAGTATAATTTAGTAATAAAACAAAACTCCAAAAACGAAAAAATTAAAACAATAACACTAACTTAAGAAAACAAGCTTCTAGAGGTATGGAAATTTGGGCAACATCATAACTTTTAGTATAGGTGATTATATCTTTTGGTATTCCTGGAACAGTCCCAGTTTATACTCTTGTCTAGGTGTGATTATTGGTAGTACTTTTTTTTTTTACTCTCAAAATTACCTCTATTCATTAGATTTTACATTCAGGGTTTTTTTTTTCTTCAGAACAAGAAATGTTACAGCTGAAAAGTAGGTTACTGGGTTCAGTCTCTTCCTAAAGGCTTGTGGCTAGTTAATGATTGAGGTAGGACAAGAACTTAGGTCACCTGATTCCCAATGCTATGCTTCCTACTTCTGCAATACTATAATATAGTTTCTCTGATACTGGTGAGTTATAGTAAAGAACTGAGTCTACGGCCATGCCGCCCTGAACAAGCTCGAACCCGTCTGATCTCAGAAGCTAAGCAGGGTTGGGCCTGATTAGTACTTGGATAGGAGACCACCTAGGAATACCAGGTGCAGTAGGTGTTACAAACAAACAAAAAAAACAAACTATCTGAATCACCTAATATTTGGTATTATTGAATATTTTTGTAATTTCATTACATTTAAATACTGTTCAGGCTAAGAAAGTATCAGGGCCTATAATTTGATTACTTAGGAATACTATTTAATTATCTTAGCAATTGTATGCGAAAGAAGCTTCTAAAACATTGAGTTATTCTATAATGTTAATAGTATTCTCTGAATTCTTGTTTACATTATTAATGGGCAGAGCCAGCTCTTTTTATAATAGACATTGTCATAGTAAAACTTATTTTACTAATATTTATCTAGATTATTGAAAATAGTTACATTTTGCTTACTTTCAAGAGTTTAGTTCTCCAGCAAACAACTAAAAGTGAAGACAGTGGTTGGACTATTAGAGGATAGTCTAAAGTAAATCATTCAAAGATCATTGCTAGAACAAAAAGTTATTCTATACTTAAAATATAGTTGCCTACTTGCTAAACCTCAAGAGAGACTAACTTAAATGAGAGCAAGTTAAAAAGTTTGTGGTTCTTCAGTCAGGAAAGACAGAATGAAAAGAACAAATTGGTTGATTCCCAGGTTTGTTCATTCGATTTCTGTACGTTAAAGTTAGAAGGGTACTTCTGTTGATTTTTGTTAGAAGCTTTACTGATTAAAAAAGACATACATGTTTAATTGTGAAAAATGTTCAAATAATACCTGCAAGGGAAGAGGGGGAAGAGAGAGAGAGGGAGTAGGGGGAGAAAAGGAGAGAATCAATTTAAATGCCTCTATTTATCGATAACTTGTTACTGTTATAGTTTGGAGACCTCTTCAGACATGTCTATGAAGACATCCTGAAATTTGAAAAAAGCAAATTTAAAAAGATGGTACTTGGAAGCCCAGCCTTACTCAATATAGAATAAATCTATGATGGGTTGATGATTTGAGAAATCCTAAATTTAATAAGTCTTTACTTAAATCTACAAATGGTAGTCTGTACTAGGTTAATGATTAGTGAAGCTAGATAGGTCTTTTGCTCTAGCTCAGCTAACTTTTATTGGCTTCCTTTATAGAATATCATCCTAATTGGTTGTTAATGTCTGAGACAGACTCAGGGTAGAGTGTTAATGCATGGTGTCACCCAATATAGAGTTTTTATATATTAGATGGCTTTTAATCATTTGTAAGAAGTGACAAGGTCTTCTCTTGAGAACAGAAGAAAAGATGGGCTTTAGATTGTTAACAGAAAACTAGAAGTTGGAGAGACCTTACTGACATTAAGAGTTTTCAGTTTTGCTTTGGACTAGTGAAGTCTTTAGTAATAAGGACAAACTCCCCACTCAGGTGGTTTGACAATTGATATTAAGATTTTTTTTTTAATTGTATTTTTCTTAATGGGTTGCTATGCTGGCATACGTTAGGATAGGCCATGATAATCTGGGAAAGCAGCAAGAGACTTGATAATTTAAATAACGGAGGCATGCTGAATCTTATAGAATTGAATATGTAGAAAATTCTAGTAAATTTAAGAGGGTAAAATTATTTTGCAGGATTTGGTGATAATTTGATTAGATTTTAATGGTGTTTTTCAAATGAGTGAACAAAAGCAGAGGAATGGCAAAGCATTTGGAGGACATTGAATAGAGGCTTTATGAACATAATTAAAGAAAGACTAGAAATATAGGCTGCTACTAGTTAATTGAATGCTGACTAAAGAAGAATTTTATCTTTTAGTGGAAACCTCGAAGTTTTTAACCAAGAGCTAATGTGTTCAAAGTCATGTTTTATAGGAAGGTTATTTTGGTTGCAGTGTGCAGAAAAAAATGGGGGTGGGGGAAAGGGGAGGAGACTTAGGCAGAGAAAATAATTGATAGACTGTTAACAATAATCCAACAAGGAGACATTGAAGATCAGATATAGTGTTAACGCTTCCTGTGAAAGACTTAAGTTTTCCATTAGGTCATAGTGATGCAGTTGGATCAGTGGTGTAAAATAACTTTTTGTAAGTTTTATCTAATACTATGCAAAAGAAACAGGGAAATCATTTTAAGTAATTTTTAAATACATATTACATTTGCATATTTATGGTTTGTCAGAGGGATATACTTAAAGATTTCATATAGATTTTCAAAAGTCTGTATGGTCAATCATAATATGAGGTATGGTTCCTGTCAAGAGAGCAGTGCAGTAGAGGTGATTGTTCCAGGAATGAAAGTCTTTAAAATACATCTTTGGAATGTATGATGCTTTTCAAGGTGGTTTTTTTTTTTTTTAAATTTCTTTATCTCTTCTAAATTCTTTATTAACCTCAAGGACTTGTTTTTTAAGGAGCTACCAGAGAATGAATTTATCTACTGACCTATCTCTGTATATGTTGGAATTCTTTGCATTTTAGATGTGATGTTGAAATTCTCCATTCATATTCTTTACAGTTCCTTTAGCTGAGCATATATTACTTTTCATCCTTTATTTCTAAAGTCCATTTCACTTCTCTTTTCATCCTTTCAGGTTACTAATTCTTTTTTTTAATATGTAGATGTAAGATGTTTTTTGTTTGTGATTTTGAAGAACAAAACAGTATCAAAGTGCTTGATATTAAAGATGACAAAGCATATAAACGGAGACTCATGGGCATGGACAATAGACCAGAGGGTGGGAGGGGGAGGTAGATGGGGTTAAAGGGGTCAAATATGTAGTTACAGAAAGAAATCTAACTGTGGGCATATATTTATGCCTTGCTGTTGAATTGTACACCTGAAATTTACTGGATTTCGTTAACCAATGTCACCATAATAAAAATAAATAAGTAAAAAAGATAAAGATGACAAAGGATAGAAGTGGAGTGGGAAAGATGAAAGAAGGAAAATGTGGTATATAATACAGAATACATTTGGTTTTCTGGATTCTGCCACAGAGCTTTCTAAAACCCTTGTAATTTTCTTAGTGAAGACTATCTTTTGTTATTCAGAACCACCTCTTTCAGTCACACCTGGGTTTATGCTAATAGAGTGATTTAGGATGGGATCTTTACATAGCCTCAGGATGGGGCTGTTCACTTTGAGGGTTGGAACTTTCAACCCTACTGATTGGCCTCCTGGGAGGGGAGGGGCCAGAGATTAAAGCTGTATAAAAACTCTTGAACAACAAGATTAATAAATGAGCCAGGATGGTATCTCATACCAATTCCACAGAAATAGAATCTCCTACTGTCAGAACCCTCTGGACCTCACTCTCTGTACTGCTTCATCTGGCTGTTCATCTGTGTCCTTTTTAATAAACTGTTAAATGTAAGTAAATGTTCCTCTGAGTACCCTGAATGGCACTAGTAAATTAATTGAACCTGAGGAGTAGGTCACGGGAACCTGTCACGTATAGCCAGTTAGTCAGAAGCACAGGTAACAACTTAGACTTACTACTGGCATCTGAAGTGCGGGCAGTCTTATGGGGCTGAGCCTTTAACTTGTGGGATCTGATGTTATTTCTAGGTAGAGAGTATCAGTTGAATTAAATTTGTAGGACACCCACTCAGTGTCCTGAGAATTAGAGAATTGCTTGGTGGTGTCGGAAAACACATTAGGCAAACTATTTTTACAAGTAATGAGTGGCTGAGTATGACAGATTATAGTTATTTTGGGTCATTTTAGGAAAATAAGTACAATTTTTCATGTTAGGTTTAAGGTGAGCAGTCTGGCACAGTTCTTTTTTCTCCCGAACTTAGTCATTTTACTAAAAGAGGTAAAACAACTAGGAAATCAGAAAATATGATGTTGGCAATTTGCTAATTTTGTTTAGCAAAATTTGGAACTGAGACATAGTTAAAAAGTAATGTTAAAAACCTTTGTGGCTGAAAGCTTTTCTGAAAGAAAGGGTTTATTGAGCCATATGCTAGTCAGAAAAAGGACCAGGCCCTGGGATATACCGTCTAAACCACCAGCAGCAGGGCTAGATGGAGAAGATGAACATGTTTACAATCTTGGATGAGGCTCTTTTATACAGTGGACTTGAGAAAGAAAGATGTAAGTTGTTTTGAATTTACAGTAGCTATAGATAGGACAGGAAAAGGTGAAGGAGGGGGAAGTTCTAGGATAAGGGCATAGTCCATAAGGAAGAAATATCTGCAGTTTTTGGATTCTTTGTGGGCAACATAAGCATAAGCAGAATGCAGTGGCATCTGGTGGTAGCAGCCTAGAAGTTGATTAAAAGTTTTAACACACATTCTGGAATGTGAGCAGTTGGGTTTGGCCTGAGGCTATGTTAGCTCATTAACCTCTTACCTTTCTCCCACCCTACAGTCTGGTTTAATTTAATTTAGGACATCTCAGAATTCTCTTGTCAGTAAAGTTTTGACAAATGTTTTATGTTTATCTTAGTTTAATAATGACTAACCAAAATGTGTCTACTGGGGATGCTCATATATGTATTAGGTTTACCATTGTGCAGAGATTTAGATGTGAATATTATTGCTGTGGGCTAGAGTGAATACTGATCAGTGCTGCTGAACCATGAAACCCATAGATTTCTATGTTAGAACCAATGAGTATTTTGAAGTACTGTGACCCATGAGATCCTTTGTCACCTCTTCGAGTATATTGTAAATTACAAGTATTACCATCAGACTTCAATCTGAAGGATCATATAGATTGTTAAAGCTTATAAATGAACTCCTTGAGTTAGCATTGCATAAAATTAAAATGTCTAGACTTCAAACTATGCAAATTTGTTTCACTGAGTATTCCCAAATGTACTGTCTTGGAGCTCAGATGTTTTTATATTCCTTTTGACTCCATGTTCCTCAGGGTCTCCCAGAACTTTGGGCTTTCCTCTATTTGCCTGTCCACTGGTTGTCTACTTTGTGTCAGTCCTGCAGTCCATAGCTGAAAAGAGAGCACAGAAAACAGGAAATTGGTTGGGAGGCCGGTGAGGGGCTTTGGGAGCAAAGGAAAAGAATAATTTAGCGGTTCTCCTCACTTGTTTTTTAAATACTTCTGTTTTGATCTCCTTGTTAATCTTTTTTTTTTTTCCCCCTCCAGAAACTCCATTTCATTTCACTTTGCCTAAAGAAGGTGACATTATCCCACCATTGACTGGCGCAACTCCACCTCTTATTGGACACCTAAAGTTGGAGCCCAGGAGACACAGTACTCCTATTGGTAAGTGATTAAAATGTAATGCTATTTAAAGCAGAATTTCTGAGATATAATTTTTTATGCAAGTGATTTCTTTTAGATCTGAGGAGTTGGGCCTACCTGATAAGGTTTATTTTTGTCTTAGGAAGAATAAAGCTGTGATATCTGATTCTACGAGTTAGAGTTTACTCTCAGAGGATATTGAGTGATGATGAAAGGAAAGAAAGGGTAGAAGGAAGGAAGAAAAAATTGTAAGGATTTTATTCTGTTACTTGCAAGGCAGTAGAGTCTGAGTGCTGAGCAATGATAAAGAGCTGTCTTATAAGGAAGAGACAGGGAAGTAGGTTAGAAGTACTATTTATTCAGTACCTTGACTGATCAGTTTGCTGCTTGACAGGGCAAGAAAACTTAGATCCTCCTTCCCCGAAGCAGCCAGTCGTCTTCTACATTAACCTGTTTGTTTTCTCTAGTCAGTGCTGGGAGGTAACAGTCATGCCGTCTGGAGTTTCCTGCTACCTAAGCCTGATGCTGGCAGATGTGGGTTGGCTGAGGGCTCATGCAGCATCCTTTGTCCAGATGCAGAAGTGGAACTGAATCCTGTTGCTCCTCTTAAGACCAGGTGTCAATACTAGTGCGTAGTTGTTGATACTTGTGACAGGATCTATCCTAGGAACCCCTTTCAGTCCTGCAGAGCTGTGGAGCCAAACAGGCAAATTGATGACCTTGAGTTATTTTTCTTCATGTTTGTATTTTAGTGTTCTTTCTTTCTTCCTCCTGCCTCTCTCCTTTCAGATATTAGCAACTATCCAGAAAGCACCACAGCAGCCAGTGACGTCATGTCTGAGAGCATGGTGGAGACCAATGATCCCATACTTGGAAATGAAAAAGGAGATTCCGGGACTGTCCCAGAAATGGATGATAAATTGTGTCTGAGAATGAAACTTGTCAGTCCTGAGACTGAGGCGAGTGACGAATCTTTGCAGTTTAGTCTGGAAAGTAAGTTTTATGTTAATTTTGGATAATTAGTAGCTCCAGATCATCTGAGAAGTATTGATTATCTTCTAGTTATTATGATTGATACTTTTTGAATTATAGATGTATTTGTAAAGTCTATTCAGAATTAAAGAAATATTTAATTCTTTGTTTTTGGCCAGTCACTATCATGTTACTCAAGATACTCCATTTTATAATCTCTATGGTTCTGGTTGTATCTCTGTCTTAAACCTGTGTTGATGTTAAGTAATTGGTTTCCATATTCAGCAAGAGTTCAGAAAGGGCTAGAAAATTTAGGATTGCGGATTCACATTGTTGGTTTCTGTTGACTATTTCCCACATTAATGGCAAGTTGTTTGGTATGGCTAGAATATAGAGAAGTTACAAGGGAGCGGGCTGTAAAGTAAGGACTGGATTCTAAAAAGCCTTTGATATCATGCTGAGAAGTTGAAAAATTTTAGGCAAGGAAGTAATATGATCAGATTTGCTTTTTTAAAAGGATCATTTGAGTATTTGAAAACTTGTGCTTTTGTGCATCATTCCTTGCCTTGCCCATTTCCTGTTCTTATGCCTGGCAAACTCAATCTTTAACCAGGAAGTGGGGTCATTAGTAGTGGGGCTGGAGATGAGGGGATGAATTTGAGAAGTGAATAGTATATTAGGAATAACTTAGGGACCAGTTGACTCTAGAGGGAGGAAAAATATACAGAGTGACTCTGCATCTATGTTTAGTTTTCATGATAGCACTCTGAAGTAGATATATTTATTAACATTTTATTGATGAGAAAACTGAGACTAAGGAAGGTTTTTAAGTTATATATCTAAGGTCACAATAATTAGTAGGAAGTAGAGCTGGAGTTTGAATCATATCGACTCCAAAGCTTATCATTTTTTTACTAAGTAGTTTATGAACACTGTTTAATAAAGTTAGAAGAGGAAGAATTCTTAAAAGAGATTGTAAAAGAACATTCAAGAAGAGGACTAGGAGAATATAAAGCCATGGAAGGCTATGGGGGAGTTACAAAAAGATAACAGTGTCAGATGCAGAAGTGAGGTGTCTATAAGTCTGAAAATATACATTGAATTTGGCAATATAGGATCTATTTGGTGACTCTAGCAAGAACTAGTTCAGTATCATGGTTTAGATGAGAGCTATATTGAAGGTGATTGAGGAATGATGGGGAGAAGAGGCAGCAAATATATTCTACTTTTGAGAAGTTTATGTACAAAATATCCCAAGTTAGAGGGAAATGCAGTATTGAAGGAGATTTTTCATTTTTAGGCTGAGAGAGTCCTAAGCAGGTTTGTAGACTGAAAGGAAATCTAAAGAGAGGTGGGTTAGAAATGAAGGAATAGGGGAAATAGTTGATGGATTAGGGCCCTGAGGGAATTGAGAAGGGAAACTTTCAAAGATCACAGGTAGAGTGGGTAGACTTGAATAAGAAGGACTTCTTATTCTCTGAGAACAAAGAAAATAAATTTGAGCTAATATATTTTGAGTTTTTCCTATATGCCAGGCATTTTACAGGTACAGGTCATTAAATCTCCTAACTTGTGAACTTTTGAATTTTTGTGAAGATCTCATTATTATCGTTTTACAGATGAGGAAACTGAGGCACAGGAAGGTTGAGCACCTTTCCTAGAGTTATACAGCTAGTAAATATAGTAGCCTGAATTCAAAGTATTCCCAAGAACCAGAAGTCTAGTTCCAAATTACAATGCTATTCTACTTCCCGGTGCTTACTGATTTGAATCTTAGAACCTCAGTAGAAATTAAAGTAGTAAGTATTTCTATCCTTATCATCATCTCTGAAATTAAGTAGGGCTTATCAAGAGAGTATGTGGTAGCCTTGAATCTTTAGATTCAAAACTACAATTGGGAAGACCTTAATTGGAGCTAGATGTTAAAGATGACCCTGTTAGTAAATATTACTGCCTTTTCTGATAAAATAGGAGCAAAGATCAGGCACTATACTCAAAATTTTACTCATTGCATCCTCACAACAAACCTATGAGGTTAGTCCTGTCTCATCTTACAGATGAGGAAGCTGACTCAGAAGACTGAGTTTATTCCCAGGTAGGACGACTAAATGCTGGGGCCAGAGCCTGAGCCAGGTTTCTGTCTCAGAGCTAGGGCTCTGACCACTAAACCTCAGCTGCCTCCTTGATGGGCCGTAGAGATTATGTTGGATCATGAGAATTGTAGAAATGTTTAAAAATATTTATTATTTTCTCTAAGGCTGGAATAAATTGTCAAAATGAATAAATTTTGATCCCTTGACATTTGTGACATTGCTTTGAGAATATGGGATTCTTTTCAGACTCACCCTTAATTCTTTCTTGAAAGTGTGTTTTGTTTTACAGTTATGTATCCAAAGCACTCAAGGAGAAGCTGAGTACCTTCTATCTGTGGGTTCTCATAACACTGCATATTATTGAAAATTTGTGCATCAGCCTAAGACCTTTTCATACATAATTTATTTTATTAAAGTTTTTTTGTTTGATTTATTTTTTAATTTTAATTATATTTTTTACTGCATAATTTTTTAGTTCTCATGAGAAGAGATGAATTGAGATTCAGAAGTTTCACTTTATTTGTAAAAATTACTGCTTTGTAATTTATTGTATTTCTGGACAAACTGATTAGTCTTCTGTAGAAAGTTTGAAAGAAAATTGGTGGAAGTAAGAAAAAACTTGCATCATTAAATTGTAAGAAATTCTTTTATGTTCACTTATTCTTACCCATTTCTTTTTGTTATTTATTGCAAACAGTAGTGGAGCTGGATTTTAGATGTGATACTAACTGAATTGTTTCTCTTTCTCTCCTTGCTTTTGTTTTTATTCAGAACCTGCAATTGGTGAAAGAAAAAAGGGATCTACTGCTGTTGCTGAGGCTGTTACCAGGTAACCAGAGCTGGTTGCTATTTAGAGGAGTTTAATATACAAAGCCAGTTGTAGTGAGGGGAAGGTGATTTATAAAGCAAGGGAAAAACTTAAAATGAAACTCCAGCAGAAAGGATTTAACCATGTGCTGAATCTAACGTAGGCTTTCTTATTAATACTTTAAATCTGATAAACAAAGCTTTTGCTATACTTAGAACTAAGATATTTAAAGGTATTTCCCTTTCTCTTCTTTTATTCATGTGGGAGTAGCCTTTTTTTTTTTCTGTTGGTGAGACAGATTGTCATTGCTTTTGTGAAGAAATGAAGGGTTTAAGGAGAGATTACCTTAGACCTTGTTCCTTTTGAGATCCCCTACTCAGTCACAGCCTCAAGCCATTTCCTCTTCTGCCTGCCAAATTAACTCCACTGTATGGAACTGTTATTTTTGCTTTGTCATGAATGCTGTAATGCTTTGAGGATGAATATGACCCCATCCTGAGGCTCTGGTGGTAAGCTTTGCCATCTGGTGGCTGTGAGAGTAGAATTGTTTTATTAGTTTCTGACGTGAGTCATCCAGCATGAAAATACTAGCAGCAGTTGGTGAAATACAGGTGAGGATTTTTAAATCAGGCTAGACAGATACTGTAAATAAGTAAAGCAGGGCAGTATAACGAGGCTAACTGAATGTGTCCCCATTTAAAAAGGGGGATAGTCTCTGTGCAACTCCAGCCTGTTGTTACCGTGCAGGAGTGCAAACCTGTTGCAAAATCTCTAATTTTTAAAGAGAAATCTGGATTTTTAAAAATAAAATTTACTGCTTGGTGAGTCAAATACCTGTTTGTGGACTAAATTTGACACCCCCCCCTCCTCCCAGTTTCTGGCCCCCTCTCTAAATCCTTTGATCTTTACTTAGCTATATCTTAGATTAGTTGTTCTCTGGGCTCTTACATATTTAATCTGGAAAATAATTACCTAAGGGTCCTTACTCAGTTGAAGACTACTGGTATGTAGTCTTATAAGTTGAAGAAAATGGAGTTTACATTTGATCTCTTTGGTTTTAACAGAATTGTATACTAGATACAAATTGTTATTAGTTTGTACATGTACCCATTAAGAGAGAATAGAACATGCTGCTGAAGTTTCCCACACTCCTTGGGCAGAATGTAAGGATGGAAAAATAAGGAAAATACTTCAGGCAAAGAGTTAGATTGGTGGATCACAGAATGAGATGAAATTCATTGGTATTGTTGTGAAGCAAACTTTGCATATGAGAATCTAGATTTTAAAAGTCTATTTACTTTACCATTGGGTTCACCATAAGAAATCTAAAGTAAGCTCTGTTAGAATATTTTAAATGTTCATTGCTTCCTCTGCATTTAGGTGAAGCAGTACCACTCTGTTTTTAAACAAAGTGTCATCTATAACTGGGCTCTATTCAGGTTACTTGCTGTCATATTTCTCTCTTAAACATTTCATTATTAAAGGTTTCAAGCATATATAAAAGAGAGAATAGTATAATGAACCACCATGTATTCCTCACCCAGTGTCAGAAATTACGAACTCATGGCTAGTCTTGTTTATACTTCTAGCACTCTCCTCCCCACTAGATTATTTTGAAGCTAATTCTAGCATTATACCATTTTATCTGTAGATATTTCAGTGCTATCTCTAAAAGATAAGAATTCCTTTTTTGAAGTTAACCACAATACTATTATCATGCTTTTAAAATTGTCAGTGATTTCTTAATGTCATCAAATATTCAGTGTTCAGATTTCTCGATTGCCTTATTTTTTTTCAGTTTGTTTGAATCGAGATTCAGAGAAGGTGCACACATTGCATTTGATTGAAATGTCTCTTAATTTAAATCTCATAATCTATACAGAACTTGCCACCCCCTTTTTTTCTCCTAGCAGTTTATTTGCTGATTGTGTCTTTATGTTATTTAATGTCGTCCTCTGTCCACCGTATTTCCTATGAATCTTCTTCCTTGAGACCTTTTAATTATGCTGATTTGAAACAGGTACTGTATGAGGAATTTGCATTTTTCGTAAGGCAGTTTGGAGTTTGGCATGCAGAAAAGGGATTTTATTCTCTCTGTGACTAAAAGGATAATCTCCAGAGGTACTTTTCTTTTTAAAACTAACACAGTATATTGCTTTAATTTATTATCTTAGTCCCCAGAAGACTATGTCTTTTCTTAGCTGTGTCTGTGAAGCCTGGCAAGAGGATGAGGCTCGAAGTCAGGATACCTACTCTGCACCCATTAAGTGAGCATTGTTTTCATAGCATCTTTTGGGCTATATTGATTCATAAAATGGTTGATACCAAAATCTAGACTGTTTTGTGAAGTTCACTGTTGTGTGAACTTCAGCTTAATTTTTTATCTGAAGAACTGTGACATATTCTAGATTAGATTTATAAATGAGATGTCATGAGGAGTTTTATTAAATATTTTATAGATATAGATTTTTGTCTTTATCTCCTAGTTCTATCAGTTTGAAATGATTCATAAAATGATTTCGTAAATTTATGATAATATATCATTCTATATTTCTAAGATTTATTCCCTTTTTCTTAGTTTTGGAACTCTTTATTTTTAACAGACTTTTTATTTCCCTTTAGTTTCCCATAGGGCAAAACTGAGATGCTCAGCATCCCAATTTAAAGATTGTCAGACTTGATGGAATTAAGGGTTTCCAATAATTTCTTAACTCCATAATTTCTTAGAATAGCTTAGAAGCAGAAAAATTTTTTTGAGTTACAAAGTAGTATTTCTTCTCTATTTACGTAGTTAAAATGTATCGTGTTTGGAATATATGAGTCTTATATTTAGTATAGGGAAAGAAATATTGGCAATGGAAATAAGCTTTCATTTGCATTATGAGGTGGTATCTGCCATCTCTAGAATTCAGTGATTTTGTAATTAGAGAATATGATAATATTTTCTTTGTCAGCAGGTATCTAATAGTGTTATTTGCAGCATAATTTGTGTTGTTGATAGAAATATTTAGAAGACACATTCAATGCTTTTAGTGGGTATTCTGATTATTAAATCAGAATTCTTGGGAATCAAATAGCCCAGATCATATCCTCTTATGTATCAAGAAGCTTTTTGGGTAAAATGCCACTTCTTATGATTCCAAAAGTGGTTTATATGATAATGGTCCAGAAATTACTAAATTTACCAACAGCATTGTGTTGCCTTCCTATTTTATTAGACTTTCTTAAAATAGAGGGGCTAAGATGCTGATGATTTTGTTTAGCTTTGGTAGATCGAAGGCCTGAGAATCCAGCTGGATTTGACTTCAGTTGCTGCATAGGCAGATCTACACTCAGAATAGAATGGTTAGAAGTTTGTTAAATATGGACATTTATTCATCTCTGTTTCACTCTGGGTTAATTTTGTCCAGGCTTTTTCTGCTAAAATTTCTTTCTTAGCATCAATCTCTAAATCTGGCATATAGTGACCAGTGTAGAATTGTGTGGCTGGAACTAATGAAGAAAGAAAGGTATGTTCCTTATTACAATATATTAGATTTTTCTTGTCTTCTAAAGCTCTTTTATGGTGCCCAAGGTTTCTTCTTTATTGTTTCTTGAGACATTAACATACATCTTCATGGTAGATATTTCTTGGTTGCTTTATGAACTTGGTAGGAGTGAGTAGCACTTTCTACAGTATGTGTTGTAATTAAGGTTTTTTTTTTTTTTTTTACCTGCTGTTCTGTGTTGATCTTAATCAGCAAATCTTGCCAACCAAAACTCTGTGTTTGTGCTTATACATACATACATACGTACGTACGTACATTCATACATACCTACATATGTGTGGGTATATATAAAAAATATGAACCTGAGGGGAACTCACTCTGATTTTAACTGATGCTAACATGAGAATGATAAATACCGAAATTTTGATATTTCATAGCAATCTGCAAAATATTGCTAATATTGCAATGAGACACCTTCAGCCTTTAGAAGGAGAGGAATTGTTCTCATTAACCCTTTGGGGAAGAGAAAGCAACCTAATATTTGCTGATTAAGAATTTAAAAATCCCAAATAAAACAAAGCTTTGCTTTAGAAGTGAAATTCCATCCAAAAGTTCTACTCTAAATAAATAGCTCCTGAGGTAAAATGTGTAGGCTTATCTAAGGTTAGGGAACAGTGATAATTGAATTTTTGAAATGGTTAATCAAGTCCTGTCCCTTCTAGTTTTTGATTCACTTTTATTGTTGCTTAGCTGTTGATAAGTTAGAGGTCTTAAAGATTCACACATGAGTATTCCGTTTATAAAGAAGACGAATTACATTTCCTTAATTGCTTTATTATGCATCTAGTATGGATTTAGCATCTGCTATATACCTACCACTTTGCTAAGTTATTTTTATATAAGATCACTTATAACCCTCATCATAGGGAGGTGTTACTCATCTGTCTTTTGGTGTTCTTATTCTTTCTTACCTCTTCTTCATTGGACCATATATCCACATTCAGTTGAGATTTCTGACATAGGACACAAGCTATAACGACCAAATGTGTACCAGGCTCTTCTTGGCTAGAACTCTGTTCTAAATCCCTCCTTTGATTTTCTCTCTTGGTAAGCTGAGCTAAACAAGATAGAAACCTGAGAAACCTCCTTTCTCTTCCGGAGCCATAAAGAGCTCTTCATGCTTCCTTTTTTTTCTGTTTTTCCAGTCAGCTGAGCTTCGAAGATGAGAATTCCTTCCAAGTTGGAGACAGCTTTCTCTGTCTAGATGACTAGTTCCATCTTTCTCTGGCCACTTAGAGCAATATATGACATGGTTTCTAGACCCTTTATCATTCTAGATGTTATCTTCTGGGTGTGTCTCAGTTTGTGCCTTATAAAATATGACACTCCAAACTAAACCATTCCAGATGTTGTCTTACTAGCATGGTCCTTTCGGGATGGATCCTTTTATCTTTATCCTGGGTATTATACACTTAATGCAGCCTAAAAGTGCATTAGTTATTTGTAGTATACTGACTCATTTGAACTTATAATTTACTAAAAAGTTAAGTTATAGGCATTTTCTACATGAATTTGCTACTTATACAATTAGTTTATTTAATCAGTAGATTTTTTCAGTTAATCGATTGAGAGAACATTAATTCTTTTGTTCAAAGTACGTTTATTATACACTTAACTTTATGGTAAGCCCTGTGTTAGATATTTTAAGTATAAAGATGAATAAGACATCAGTGTCAAGTTTCTGCTCACTTAAGAGTTAATCTGGGCTTTTTTATTTTGGTATGTCGTTAAGGACATTTAAGAAAGCCCCTAGGCACCTCAGAGCTTCATGATATCTGGTTTGCAGGAGACATTCATCAAATGCTTGGATAAATGAATAAGTCACTGATAGTCAGATGGTAAGACTAATGAAAAGAAGGCAGTATCTCGAGAATTGTCTTTGAGGCACCAAGACATTCTGAAATAGTCATAGATATACCAGTATAGCTCGCAAAGTTAGAATCTCACCTACAACTCTGTCCTTTACAGATTGGGTTTATTTTCCTCAAATTATCGGTCGTAGGTGGGTTGGGGGTTGGGATGAACAGTATCTAAAATGCTAGGAGTCATTTAAGGAATGTTAGAACCATTTATAAAGTCAAGAGTCCTCTTGACCTAATTGATCATTTTTGAAATAGATCCTTAAGCTGCCTTCATTGTATGTAACTTCAATAATGACTTTACATCTTTTTGTTTAACTTATTTTTCTATGTTAGAATTCATGGCTAGTGATAGGAAGAAGTTTTATGACTGTTTCATCATGGTGGAATAGTCCTTTGTGCCATTGTTTTTTCACAGGAGTGAAATTATGATGATAAACCTTGTAAGATGATATCCTTGGTCGCATTTTCTTTCCTACATTTCTCAAATTGTCAAATTATAGTTTCCCCTTGCTAGTGTGTACACACACACACACACACACACACACACACACACACACACACACTCTTGACATGGCTTTTTCATATGGTTGATTTTCAGGGGGAACTTGCTCCATTTTCCAAGTACTCAAGATGAAGAGGAGAAGGAAAAATTGGAAGGTGACCAAAGGACCAGGGAGCATCAACAACCTATGAAGTCCACTAGTCCTGTTAAAGACCCTGCTTCTCCTACCTCCCAGCAGATGGCCACACAGGAGCCATCCAGTCTTCAAGGGGAAGCAATGGAGATAGATGTGTTGGAAGGCCAGAAAGAAGGATGGAATATCAATCAGGAAAAACCTAAGACCTTGATTGAAAGGCCCAGCCAAAATAACATAGGAATCCAGACCATAGAGCATTCCTTGTGGGCCCCAGAAACTGTTTCAGCAGCAACCCAGACTGTAAAGAGTGTGTGTGAACAGGGTACCAACACAGTGGACCAGAACTCTGGAAAACAAGATGCCACAGTTCAGACCGAAAAGGAGACTGGTGAGAAACCAGTCAGTGCTCCAGGGGATGATACAGAGTCACTCCATAGCCAGGTGAGAGACCTTACAGGGTACACTAAGGGCCCTGTTTTTGACTTTTCTGGATTCCCAGAAAATTTAAGTTGTGATACTTTTACCTAATGATCATTCTTAACAGCTTTTTACAGACCAGCGGTTAAACAAACAAACAAACAAACAAACAAAAAAGACCCAATTTATCCAGGATAGAGATAGGGTAGTGAAAATTATGGATAGCTATAGCCAACGGATAGTCTTTTAAGGAAAATGGAATAGTGCTAGAGTTTGTCAGGTAGATCTTTATTGGAAAAGAGAGCCAGGAATATAGTCTGGGTCCTATTATATTCTTCTGAATTGTTCAGTCCTTTTCTTCTATTATTTTTCATCCTCCTTTATAACTGTCAGAGCTCATTGCTTTTCCTCCAAGTCTTTCACAGTGTTTCCCAGGAGCTAAGACTAGAAAGTAAAGGAGGAAGGAATAGAAGCAGTATGAAGTATAGTATATCACAGTGTCGGAAACAAAGAACAGTAAGTGGAATAGAGAGAGTTGGGGAAAAGTCTCCAAGTGACTAGAGACTGTAGAAAGGCTAAGACTCAACATAATGGGAGGAAAGGGATTGGGGCTGATGAAAATGAGACTGGAAGAACAGGTTCTTGGGAATAGAGTAGGGAAGTGATTCCTATTTAATCAGCGATGTGCTCAAGACCACCCATGAGGTTGGTATTATTCCATTTCACAGGTAAAGAAACCAAGCTGAAGAGAGGTTAAGTAACTTGCCCAAGATTTTGCCATCAGTAGGTGGCAGAACTGGAATTTGAACTCAGCATGTCTACTTCAGAATCGGTATTCTTTTCATTATGCTATGTTGCTTTTCTTTTCTTTTTTTTTTAATCATGGCCTGTATAGTCTTGTTCTGTTTCTTCGTGCCTCTCCAAAAATTGTTTGTATGAGACTTTTATAGTAACACAGTCTGTGAGACCTAAAACTTTATCAGTTTGTAGAGATTCAAAATAGCATTAGCCTTTTGGATATAGGGGCTACAGCATATCAGACCCTGTTTTGCATCTGTTTATTTTCACCCTTAATTTAAAGTGTGTGCATTCTGCCACATAATTTTGGTTTCTCTGCCTTTGAAAGAGTTAAACTTGATTTTAAAGATGGCATGTGAGAGCCACTATTTTATATTTTCCTTTTCTTCCTCACATCCTCCCTCTGTAAAATAGGGAAGTAATCCCTGCTCCCGTCTCATCATGGTGATAGGAGCCAGTGTGGTTAAAGCTCAGGCTTTGGAGTCAGACCATTTCACCTGGATATTGTGAGGATTAAGTGAGAAAAGGCATGCAAGCCCCTTAGCACTGGGCCTGGCACATAGTAAATGCTCTAAAAATGTTGGCTGCTGCTATTACCTACTGATGATTATTTTAAATACTGCCATTGCTGCTATCACCACACAACTGCTACTGAATACTACTGGTGGTATACTACTATGTCAAAGAGTGATAGAACACATCTAAGAGCTAGTTGCTCCTGTTAAGAAAGATGCTAGAAAAATACAAATGATGAATGGGTAGAGTTTTAGTTGGGAAAGATGAAAATGTTCCGGAGGTGGATATGGTGATGTTTGCACAACAGTGTGAATGAAATTGAGGAAGATTGTATAGCAGTTTTCCAAGTGTTAGTGCTTTTTTATCCCCTGCAGTCTGGGTAGGACTCAGGCCAGTGCTCAGAGAAGGAGGTAGGACTCATGCCTACCTCTGACATGTCTTAATTTTTCAAGTGGGCCCGGAGCCAGGTTTTCTATCAAGGGAAAGTGGTTTTATTTTTATTATGTTATCTTCCCTTAATGACAACTTCCTCAAGTTATTAATATTAACAGAGACTACTTTTCAGAAGAATAGAGAAAGAGTAAAGCATAGTTTTCTTTTTATCTGCCGCTTTCCCTTCTCTCCTTATCCTATCAGATATATTTAAGTGTCTCTCTTGAAATGATTATTTGGCTGGCTGTTGTAGTTTTATAGAATTACAGGGAGACTTCTTGGCCTCATTTCAGGGATATGTAAAGCACTGAAATCTTTCAGACTCTCGTGATCCAGGGCCTGACTCAGTGTGTGCAGGTAGGAGATCCGGGCTGTCATGGTTCTGGTACACAGGCATCCTGATGATTGAGGTGTGACAGACCAATGCTCAGACCATTTATTAACCAGAGTTGTATATATAGAAGTATTTTAAGGAATTGGTTGAATAAGTTTCTATGCTTTTGATTTTATTCATGTTTATTCACATAATTTACATAGGTCCATTTTAGTACATATTTCACCCCTAAGATAGAGTTGGAGTAGGAATTATTCATGTAAAGTAATGTAAACTATAGGTAAATTACTACCGTATTGTCTGGAAAAACCCAGAATCACTGTTATTGTAGTGGTATATATAAGTCTTTTGAAAGACTTGGATACCTTGACACTACTGAAAGTAAAAACAGTATATTGTAGGGGAAATAAATCATAATTAGAATGTGTGCGGAAGGGGAGAGAGTGTGAATGTGGATAAATGTGATATAAATGTTGTGAGAAAACATGTATGTAACAGCTGTCCTAAAAATGTAGGGTTTCATTGAAACTATTTAACTGTTCCTTATGGTACAACTAAATACAAAATCCTCATTTGCTCATGTTTTCTGTTTCTGGACACTAGCTCAGCTCTTCAGTTATAATCTATCATCTGGAATAGATTAAATATTTCATATTTAATTCCAGGAGAAATCAGCGTGTCTTGTTATAGGTATGAATCAACTATAGTTTTTGCTTACTAATGCAGGTAAAACAGACTGCACCGAGATTAACAGATGTCATTCTGGTTTTATATAAAGTTCTAAAGAATGCCTTCCTTTTATCTGAAGAGCTGTTGCAAGTATAAACTTGTATACTGATTGATAAGTCAGCATCAAAATCAGAAAGACTATAATCTAAAAATAATATACTGTTAGTGTGTCACACTTTTCCTAAATATCCTAGGTATAAGTGCTAGATGTTAATGCTTTTGATTTAGAAGTAGGTCATTTTCAGTGATACTGATACAAATTATTCCTAGCCTCTGGCTATACAGCTGGTCCATTCCTGGTTTTATCTATAGGCAAATACACAACAAACAGCTGGAAAATTCCATCACACTAGATTCATGGAACCTCTGAACAGCGCTCATCATGAAGTTGATCTGCAATTCACCAAGTTAAATGAGACCCATGCTTGTGTTTTATATTTTCTGTCACAGGGAGAGGAAGAGTTTGATATGCCCCAGCCTCCACGTGGCCATGTCTTGCATCGCCACATGAGAACAATCCATGAGGTTCGCACGCTTGTCACTCGTGTTATCACAGATGTGTATTATGTGGATGGAACAGAAGTAGAAAGAAAAGTAACTGAGGTAATAAATACTCTGGGTCTATGGGACAAATTTCTTTTGATAGAAAAATTACCTTAATCTCTACCTCCCTACCCCTCTTTCTGTGCAAATAGCTACTAACACTTTGTTTTCTTTCATCTTTTTAATAGAAAGATGTAAGAACCAGGTTAGAAACTGAGACTCCTGAATTCTGTATCTTTTCCAACCATGGGTTTGCTTTTTGACCTTTGGCCACCTTATTTAACCCGTCCCATGATGCTTTCCATTTTTATAAAGAACAGATTGATGGATTTCTGTCATGTATAAGTATAAAGATTTTGTGTATTTTAATCCTTGCAAACTCTAATGACGCTTACAACTCCTTGCTAGGCTCCATGTGTTTTCTCACGTGTTTTCATGTTTACCCATGTCCCTTTCTTGGTCTCCTTTTATGTGTGGTTATGGACCTGTTGGTAAGAGATGCATCTTTATTTCTCAGTAGGATTCATTATGGACTCATTCCTAATGTTAGCATAGTATTGGCATTTATTGGCTGTTATGTTGGACAGCATCATATGCTGACTGTTTACATCTAATACTGGCTGAGATTAGACAGATTTTCTAGAATTAAAGATCTGGCATCTTTCTTGGTACATATGTTAATATTTGGGAACCATTTTATTAATTGATATGAGGCACAGCTATTTTCTTCCTTCACTTAGGCACTATTCTTTAATTCACCAGCTAGCCATATTGGAAGTTGTATTCAGGGAGAAGTAAACTCTGGTATGTAGTTTTAATAAGCAGAACATATTATTGCTATTGTTCAATAATAGGCCATTGTGGTCCTCATGTCAGGAACCATTTGACATTAGTTTGAGAAATTGTCTTGTATTCTTTTTATTGTATACCAAACATCAGTTTTATATTTGCTTATTTTTTTCAATGTTATTACTATTTTGGAAAAATTATGAACTTAGCTTTATAGAAAAGCAGTTTGCTTTTATGAAAAGTTTTTGTAACTGTTGTAGTCTACATTGAACTCTGCCAGGTACTATATTAAGTGTTGTATATATCACATCATTTATTATATGGTGCTTTCTAAAGTATATTTCTGGAAACAGCAGGCCAGCTAGATATTCTCAGGGGCAAAGAAAGTTCTGTGGTCATAAAGAAGTTTGAGAAATGCCAAATGCTGTAAAATTCACCCTCCCCCATGGAAATTTACAATGTATATTACATTAAAGGCTCTAAGAAGTTCTCTAATAAAGGTATCTATTTTATTGTTTAGCAGAGCACTTTCTCAACTTATTTGACCATTGAACATTTTTTAAAGTAATATTTACCCCTATGGGACATAGTTTAGGAAATATTGCCATAAGTAAAAGAATGATAGCGACTAACATTTGTTGAGCATTAACTATATGCCAGGCACCTTTCTAAAGCACTTTAAGTGATTTAATTTATTCAGTCCTCACAGCTAAGCTATGACATAGATGGCTGTTGTTCCCATTTTGCAATTGAAGAGGGGAGGCATAGCATGCATAACTTGCTTAAGGTTAGCTAGCTAATAAATAGAACTAGAATTCAACCCAGGCAGTCTGGTTTCAGAGCCTGCATTCCTAACCATTATGTTGCCTCTCAAGATCAAAAGTGATGTGTGTCAAAAGGTGCTTATAGTAGTACAGAGGAGGAGGAAACTCATCTGAAGGGAAATTTTGATAAAGTCTTTCTGGATGAGGGACAGAAAGTATTTGAATTGGACAGTGAAGGTTTTAGGTATGGGGGGTAAGGTGAAACAGCATTTCATATAGAAGGGCTTGCTGAGCTAAGGCACAGAGGCAGGAAGCAAAGAAAACATAGGCGGGAATAGTTTAGTTGGAGGGCAGCACAAAGATTTGCAATGGTGTGAAGGTGGATAGGTTCAGGTCAGAGAACTCTGGAAACTTTCCTTCCCTCATCTCTTGTAGCCCTTGTTTATCATTGTTTAAAGATTTTATTCGTTTATTTACCGGCAGCTTCTTTTTACTGTGATCTTAGCACTATGGCAGGCACCGGGACTAGTGAAGATAAAAAGACAGTGTCGCTGTTCTCTAGGAGCTTACGCTCTACGTGCAGCAAATCCAGAACTTGTTGGTTGCTGTAGTAGAGATGTGGAAAGATGTGTGAGGAAGAGGAGATGGAGCCTGTGGACCTACATGAAGATGATTAAAAGGCCTCACAGAAGACATAGGATTCAAGAGTGTGGCAGATAACATTGAGGAGAAGGAGAAGGATGTTGCAGGCATAATGAAAAGTTAAATAAATAAGTAGACAGCATGACATGCTTAATTAATATTTAGGTGCTCAACATGACAAGAATGGTAGGGTAGGGAATGGAGAGAGAGGATGCTGTTGAGGTTGGTAAGGGCCCAGAGCATAAGGGCTTTGTGTACCATAGAAAAGAGTTTAACTTTTTATCTTCTGTGTGATGGAGAGCCTTAAAAGAATTTTTGAGGAAAAGAGTGACCAGCTCAGATTTGCATGTTGGGAAGGTTAGATTGCCATTAGTGTAACAGTGGATTGGAATGGGTTGAGGTTAGAGTCATAATCAGACAAGAAGTAGTGAGTTTCAAAGCAGGAGAATGGCAGTAGGGGTCGAGAGGAGAGACAGATGTAAGAAATATGTAGAAGGTGAAATTGATAGACTGGTGAATTCCTGAATGTGAGGGTCAAGGGAGAGGGAAGAATCTAATACGATGCCTGGGCTTTTTGCCTGGACAGCTGGATAGATGGTGGTATTATACACTGAACTAGAGAATATAAAGAGAAGCTCCTTCATTCAGTAAATATCTACTGAGGATCTCTTTCATGGAAGGTACTGTGCTGGATTTTGGGGATACATCCAGGAAAGCAAATGGTTACAATCTCTGTCTTAATGTGGCCTCTGTAATCTAGTAGGAGAGATGCACAAGAAAACAAGCACAAATAAAAAGATCATAACAGGGCAACTTGGAGCCTGGGACTAAGTCATTATAAGAGCAGTGGCTTCAATTGCTGGACAGTTGCAAAGGCAAGAAGAGCTGGCTACTGCTTTTAGAGCCTACTCTCTAACCAAAACATATATTAGAGTCCCAGGCCTCCAGGTAGGCCTTGCCCCTTACACATTTGTCATGTCCAGGAGAAGGAATTGACTTAAATTCTGAGCTCACAATACCTGTTTCAGTCAAATGACCATGGCAGCTTATGCTGACTCAGATCCAGCTATAGAACAGGCAGGTTGATTGAGAGATGGTGATTGGTGAATGACATGTTTATGATTGAGACTTTTGGAGGTGGTGCAGTTCTTGTTATTGGACCTAGTAACAGATGGATGAGATAGAACAGAGGGAAGAGTTAATGGTGGGAATTTGATCAGGAAACTCAGGAGTTGCTGGGTGGGTCATTTTTATGAGTGCGAGCCACAGAGAATGGCCACAGAAGTAGAGATGGGGAGAGAACGGAGGCTGTAAACTGGTAGTTAAGGTGTTCATGAGTGAGAAGGAGTGATTGGGAGGATGTCAGTGAGTAATGGGAAAAAGAGAGGGAAGTTTAACAGAATGACAAATAATGGTTTGGTAGGAGCAAGAGATGGGAGAGATATATGGTCTGTTAATGGCAATAGAGAGCAAAAGAGTCCTCTCATCTCCAAACTCTTGAATCGAGGTTTGGTTGAGAAAAATCAGGCTCTGCTAGAGAGAGCTGCAGAACGTGTGAGATGAGAGCCAGGATTCATTCATGGAAAGCAAGGAAATGGACAGAGGATGACAGGCTGTTGGATGGGTTAAATTTCAGATATCTTTGGTACATCCAAGGGAAAGAGTTTAGTAGGCATTTGTGTCTGAGACTTTGGAACTGAGTGAACATTGTATTGTTGGTAGGCAGGGATGTGTCTGGTAAGACTGGCTAGGGAAAGCATGGAAGAGTGAGAAAGGAATGAGAACAGAGTCTTGGGAAATACCAGTTTTAAAGGAATAAGCCAAGAAAGAAGAAACCCAAAACAAGTACAAATAGAAGTGGTCAAAGAGGTAGAATGAAAAGAAAAGAAAATGAGAAAATGACTTTATAGATTCTAAAGGAGAGATTTTCAAGAAGCTAATGCATCAAAATACTCATTTAATCATCTCATACATTATTTAAATGTGTGTGTGTGCGTCGTGTGCTATCTCCCAGAGAGATTGCAAACTCTCTGAGGGAAGAGTTTATCTTATACTTCTCCATATTTTCTCTGGCAGCACAATAATGCATGAACAGTCTAGAGCAGAAAAGCAAATGTGCAGCACCTGTCATGGAATGTCTCAAGCCTGTGCCCATAGAGATTGATGATTGGTTGTAGTACCTTTTCTCACTAAGCCTGGGAATTAGCTTCATAAGACTGCTTAAAACTGGGCTCCAGGCCACTACTGTCAGTCCATCAAAATAGGCATGTAAGATAGTCAATTTGACATTCTTGTCCTCTGTAGATACCAAAAACTCGTATATTTTGATTATTATTGTCTTTTCGGTCTTCATTTTTCTAAACAGTAATACTATTTTTAGCCTATTTTTGGCTATAATTTTTATTTATCACTTATTGAAAAGTAATATAAAATACTTAATCTCGAAAAATAGGAAATACTGCCAACTGCTAATCAAATACCAGAATGGCTCTCAGCCACTCATTTTCCTCTACCTACCTACCTCCTTACCTGTCTTCTCTCAGGGAGTTACCATTGTCCTCTGGGGTAGAATCCTTGCTGGTTTCTCAGTAGCCAAAGGTTGTGAACTTGTCCAGTAAAAAGATAATTTAACAGCTCAGGATAGAGATCTCTTTCTTCCCAATCTAATATCACCTTTATTTTTTATTGAGATATAATGTATTCTCTGTAGAATGTGCACATCTTACATGTTTAGTTCAGTGGCTTTTGACAGTTTTATGTAACTACAACTCAAAACAAGATATAGAACATTTCCGTTATTCCAGAAAATTCTGTCCTCATTCCCACCTTTATGAATCGAAATTTCTTGCCATCATTAGTATTTTCCAACCAGCCCATTAGCATTGTATTATTGTGACTTCTGTTAGCTTTTGTATTTATTTCTTCCTTGCAGGAGACTGAAGAGCCAGTTGTAGAGTGTCGGGAGTGTGAATCTGAAATATCCCCTTCAAAGACTGGGGGCTCCTCAGGTGACCTGGGGGATATCAGCTCCTTTTCCTCCAAGGCATCCAGCTTACACCGCACGTCAAGTGGGACGAGTCTCTCAGCCATGCACAGCAGTGGCAGCTCAGGGAGAGGAGCCGGATCACTCAAAGGGAAAACCAGCGGGACAGAACCCGCAGATTTTGCCTTGCCCAGCTCCCGAGGAGGCCCAGGAAAACCGAGGTGCAGACAGGGTCTCCAGAGAGAGAGCTACAGCAGGGGCAGGGTTGCTGACATTTTAAATATCACAGGAAAAGGGGAGTAATGGGAAAATCCCTCCCATCTTCCATCTAGGATAAATCAACTCCTTTTCCTCCCCTTTTGTTCCTATCCTATTTGGGATTTGCCTGGGAGGTAGCGGGGAGCTTGTGGGAGGTAGACTTTCTTAGAAAACATAGAGAAACAGGTGAGGGGACTTTGAGAATGTTGGCACATGCTCCTGCCACCCCCATTTTCTGCAGCCTACAAGTGTTAGTTGGGAATACAGAAAGTTTGGGGTAGTGACCCCCAACTTGACACATCCCCTAGCTTATTGTTATCCTCTGCAGATGTCCAGAGCCTGAACTAGAAGAGAAGGCAGGGTAGAAATTCGTGTGCTATTTTTAAGGGCAGCAGTAGGAAGCTTTGTCAGGCGGGAATAGACTTGCATAGAGGAAGATGTCCTTTACTTATTATCCTAAATTCCCACTCCCCAGCTGATACTTTGGTGGTGGGTGTGTGGACCAGCTTCCTGCTGCCCTGGAGGCCCAGCACATGTTGGCCTGGCATGTAGTCTGAGGGCCAAGGGGAGACTGGGGAAAGGATCCAGTAGCAGGTGCTATCAGACTAACCTGTCTTCATTCTCTAGTCCTAGAAAAGGGGTCAGTCAGACAGGGGCGCCAGTGTGTGAGGAGGATGGTGATGCAGGCCTTGGCATCAGACAGGGAGGGAAGGCTCCAGTCACGCCTCGTGGGCGCGGGCGAAGGGGCCGCCCGCCTTCTCGGACCACTGGAACCAGGTACCCGGGTAGTGTGAGATATACTTAGTCTGTGACTTGTTTAGAAAACAAGGGAGCAGAGAGAAGAGAGGGGATTAGAGAGTATGTGGGGTGTCAGGAGGGAGAAGAGGGGCCCACACTGACTGGGGAGTGGGCAGGGATCAGAGTGAGGCTGTTGAGAGACCAGGCTTATGCCTGTGATGGGATTACCAAAGAATGGGCTGAAGAGACAGACCCATGGACAAAGGAGTGGGAAAATGCTAGGTAACTATTTCTTCTTATTCTCACTGCCTTCTTCTATCTCTTATATCTCTTTAGAGAAACAGCTGTGCCTGGCCCCTTGGGCATAGAGGACATTTCACCCAGCATGTCTCCAGATGATAAATCCTTTACTCGTATTGTGCCCCGAATGCCAGAGCCCACCAGACGAGCAGACGTGGGTGCTGGTGCTTTGCGTCGAAGCGACTCTCCAGAGATTCCTTTCCAGGCTGCTGCTGGCCCTTCTGATGGCTTAGATGCCTCCTCTCCAGGGAACAGCTTTGTAGGGCTCCGTGTTGTAGCCAAATGGTCATCCAATGGCTATTTTTACTCTGGGAAAATCACACGAGATGTTGGAGCTGGGAAGTATAAATTGCTCTTTGATGATGGGTATGAGTGTGATGTGTTGGGCAAAGACATTCTGCTGTGTGACCCCATCCCGCTGGATACGGAAGTGACAGCTCTCTCAGAGGATGAGTATTTCAGTGCAGGTAATAAAAGAAGCAGTCTGTATAGATTTACTGTGCCCAGTCTTC
This sequence comes from Pteropus vampyrus, assembly GCF_000151845.1. Lineage (NCBI taxonomy): Eukaryota > Metazoa > Chordata > Mammalia > Chiroptera > Pteropodidae > Pteropus > Pteropus vampyrus. The sequence continues at coordinate 8,679,139 of NW_011888800.1, read as the reverse complement.
TCTTCTGTCAGAAATTCCATTCCTGTAACACTGGTTACTCATCATTGGCTTTTTTGTTCTTTGTTGCTTATTTTTGAATAAACCTGTTATTTTGGAATAATTTTATATTTATAGAAAATTTTGCAAAGTACTGGGTACTGATAGTCCAGAGAGTTCCTGTATATCCCTCACCCAGCTTTCCAGCTTTCCATATTGTTAACATCGTACATCAGCATGGTGCATTTGTCAAAACTAAGAAAACAACCTTGGCTCATTACTGTTAACTAAGTTCCAGACTTTATTTGGATTTCACCAGCTTTTCCATGTCCTTTTTCTGTTCCAGGATCCAGTCCAGGATTACCACATTGTATTTAATCCTCATGTGTCCTTTGATCGCCTCTCATCTATGACAGTTTCTGAATCTTTTCTTGTTTTTCATGACCTTGACAGTTTTGAGGAGTGCTGGTCAGGTATTTTGTAGAATGTCCTTCGGTTTGGGTTTGTCTTATGTTTTCTGATTAGATTAGAATTATGGGTTTTTGAAAAGAACTCTTCCAAGGTGAAGTGCCCTTCTCATCACATCATATGGGGGAGGGAAGAGTATGTGACATCCATAGGACATCACTGGTGTATTAACCTTCATTTGGTTGAGGTGGTGGTTGCTAGGTTTCTACTGTAAAGTTAGTGTTTTTCCCTTTCTCTGTTCTTTCACCACTAACTTTTAAATCTCCTGCCTTGATGGGAACTCAGTAGGTGAGTGTGGCAGATATATGGAGATATTTTTTCTTAGGAAGTTGTTAGTGCTGTGTTTGTGTGCCTGCACACTCAACACTTACTCTCTGTTTTAAATAATGGTGCCTTTTTTTTTTTTTTGCCTCAAGCTGTCAGTTTCCTGTACTGGCAATGGTGAGGGATTTGTGTTTGTAATGACTGTTTCCTGTGCCATTTCTTTGAATACATTGGTTATTTTCTGTGAACTAATTTGGAGATACATGTTTGTGGTGTTTGTCATTTAAAATAATCCTTTCTGGAGATTTTTTTGGACACGGATTGGAATATATTGGGCAAAAATGCCTCTCTGTCGAGGTCTCTCCAGACTCTTGTGATTTGGACTCCTGAGTAGTTGCTGTTTTCCCTTTATTTTACTGTTAAATGGGCTGCTTCACTTTCTAGCTCTGTGTGATGTCAGTTAGTGGCACATGGATTGAGGTCTTTTGTGATCTGTGACTTACATAGTTTGTATCAAATACATTTGTTGTTCTTTCAGGTGTTAAGCCACTTTCGAAGGTCCACATTCTACCCTCTTATCTCGCAGAGACAGTTCGGTATCCAGAGTGAATTAAAGCATCAAGGAGTGGGGATTCTGTGCCTAATTAATTGAGGCTGCCCACTAATGTCAACATTAGACTGCTCCTAGTTTTAGTAGCTCTTCATTAGTGTGAAGTATATTGTTGGGCTTCTTTGTGCTTTTGAGGGGGTCTTGTGATTTAGTTGGTGATAGAGAGTTAAGCCAGGAGATGAACAAGCAAGAGAAAGAGTGATTCTGTGGCATAGATAAGAAGAGAACCAAGGTCTGCTTTTCCCTCTATAGTTTTTTCCTCGGTGGCTTAGGTTCTGGATTTCTTTCAGCCTTTCATTCAAGCATAGGCTAATGGGAGAGAACAAACAGACCTTTCTATTTATGGGAATGAAAAAGTGTTTATATTAATGCCTTGGTTGTGTGTGTGTGTGTGTGTGTGTGTGTGTGTGTGTAAATTGTGTATTAATTGATAGAGGGGAAGGAGTGTTATCTTTTTCACAGAATTGGAAACGGGTCTGCAAGTCTTGCCCAAAATCACACAGCTTGGTGGTAACAGAATTAGGCCTAAGATCAGGTCTCCGCAATTCTAACCCAGTTTCCTGTATATCCCACATTGTGTTTCTTCTAACCTAAAGGTCTTATCTTTAAATTCCACATCAGAGTAAGAGCAGGAAAATAGGTAATAGAGAGGGAAGTTTAGGCAGGAGAGGCAGGATTTATTTTTTCCTTTCATTGCTCTATCTTTATTTTGATTCTGTTATACAGACAGACACATACTCTCTCTTAGAATGATATCTTTGACCTGTAACTTAAGGATTATTACTCAGAATTAGTAAGTTATAATGAGATCATTAAGACACCACATGGCATTTCACTTCAAGAACCATTTGAACCAGGCTGGCTTTAGGAAGCTTTATTTTATAACTATAGGATTCCTTCTGTCAAGAAACTTTCCATGTCTCAATGTCAAACTAGTAGCTACATATATCTTAAGTAGTGGTGATGTCTGAGATGGACAGCTGGGATTTCATTAAAATCCTAACTTCAGCCCACTGTTAGATCTCCTAATTCCCTGACTTTTAGCCTGCTCTGCAGAGGCTTTGTGAGTGGATGTCGGGCAGCCTAAAACAACAGCAAGCTGATTTTACTTTTTTTCCCGCCCCCCACCCAGGGGTAGTGAAAGGGCATAGGAAGGAGTCTGGAGAACTGTACTACAGCATTGAAAAAGAAGGCCAAAGGAAGTGGTATAAGCGAATGGCTGTCATTCTGTCCTTGGAGCAAGGAAACAGACTGAGAGAGCAGTACGGCCTTGGCCCATATGAGGCAGTGACACCCCTCACCAAGGCAGCAGATATCAGCTTAGGTAAGACTTTCGGTTCCTGAACAACAGCCTCTGGGCCTCTGCCCTGCTTGTGGTGCAAGGAGTGTTTTCTAGAGCAATCAGTAATGCTACCTTAAATCTTATTATTCCCATGTGGTTCATGAGATGATAATGAGCTATCAGTTTCCGGAGCCACTGTCTATATTTCCTTCCCAGGACCAAATAGGAAGTCCTCAGATTTTTCTGGCCTCCCCACTTCTACAGGGCAACAAACAGACACATTTTAGTCTTGACAGAGATTGAAACAAAATATAATGGCCTTAAAAGGGGGCTTCCTGCCCCTATGGGAGATTGAGGGAAGGTCGTGGTGGCATCTAAGTCATGCTCTGCCTGGCTTCATGGAGTCTGGGGCCTTAGGTCATAGAAGTTGACCAGCCTCTGGCTTATCCTCTCACAGACAATTTGGTGGAAGGGAAAAGGAAACGTCGCAGTAACATCAGCTCCCCGGCCACCCCCACTGCCTCCAGCAGCAGCAGTACAACCCCTTCCCGGAAGATCACAGAAAGCCCTCGTGCCTCCACGGGAGTTCTCTCAGGCAAAAGAAAACTTGCCACTTCTGAAGAGGAACGATCCCCTGCCAAGAGAGGCCGGAAGTCTGCCACTGTGAAACCTGGTGAGTGCTCCCTTTTGCTTCATTCTCCCTCAGACCATGATGGGATGCAAGGCCAGCTGCTATAGATGGAGCCTAATATGGGACAATGGCCCTCCTGTCCTGGCTACAAAGTCGGGGGCCCCGCACAAGCCCATAGGTGGTAGTGAGACAGCTTTCTGCATCTCCCTCTTTGATTTCCCAGTAGAGCGCAGTGAGGGTAGATAGGAAACCAGGTCTTGATCAGAAACATTGACTCCAGTGTAGGTTCTCGGAAGGAAAGAAGTAGTATTGAATTTTAAGCAGATTTAAAATAGATGAAATTTGTCTTAGATCTCTTGGTTTACTTGGCACCATCTTCTACCTTTGGAAGCTCTGTTCCTTCTCCTTTGTGCTCAGAGTCCTCCTGCTTTCTCATACTTCCTGTTGAGAGCTAGTACTTCAGCCTGCATCTCCCCTCTCCCTACTGTCCTCCAAACAACCACTTTCCCGTCCCTCTTGCTTCTTAACAGAGGAGTTCAATCCATCTATTGTTTACTGGATCTCTCCTGTGACCCAGCCCCAGCCTCTGTGAGTTCTAAGGATGCAAACTGAGGAAGTTTATTGGTTGCTACATTGTCCTGGCAGTAGAGCTCCTTTTGTTTCCTATGTATTTGAGTTGTGTCATCTCCATATCGGTCTAACACCTCTCCTGTGTTTTAGGGTATGTGAGGCATGGAACTCAGCACTTCACATATTACCTCATATAATCCCTGTGAGATATAGGTGCTAGCGAAATCATTTTCTAATTAAATAACCTAATGTACAGAAAAGTTGGCTAACTTTCCCAAGGTGACACAGTAATCTAGAATTCATACTCAGGCAAGTCTGACTTTGAAGTCCAGGTTTATCCATACTACATCACACTGTTCTTTTGCTGCTGGTTTTATTTTAGGGAGGCATGACCTGTCTGTCATCTTAGCCTCCTAATGAGCCTACAATTCAGCTTCTCCAAGTCAGGTATTTGTTTTCTTCTCAAGGACTTGTTGGGTGCACTCCTAACATGGGTGTTTTGGGAGTCCTGGACTGGCTGGGTCACTTCCCTCCCCCCTCCCCCAAGGTGTTGCAAACTGGGACAATTAAAGCAGGCTGTTGGGCGTGGCTCTCGCAACATGTAAAAACACTTAAATTACCAAGTATTCTATGCACCATTCTGGTGAAGGTCAGGGATATACGGTGGGTTTATCTGTTGGGGCGTTTCTTGATAAAAAAAAAAAGTGGGTTATTTTTGTTGTTGTTGTTATTTTTTTATCACATATCCTGGGAGAAATCAGCACTGGGCAGAGAAAGTAGGCTGAAGACTTCCAGGTATTTTCACTAATACCTAATCTTTGTATTAGAACAACCTCTTTCTTCAGATGACCTCAGAAGAATTTGGTTTGGCTGTATAAAAGCAATACTAGTTGATTTTTTTCATTTATGAATACAATGTATGCATTGTCATGACTATAAACTTTAAGTATGTAAAATTTCTCTGCACTGTAATTTGTCCTAGGTTCTTGGCCACAAGAATGGTCTTTGGTGAAAAGTTCATCCTGTCATGCCTAGGCAGTGGTCTTTACCCACCTCATTATGCCTCTGTCCTTCCCAGGTGCGGTGGGGGCAGGAGAGTTTGTGAGCCCCTGTGAGAGTGGAGACAACATGAGTGAACCCTCCACCCTGGAAGAGCAGAAAGGGCCTTTGCCTCTCAACAAGACCTTGTTTCTGGGTTATGCCTTTCTCCTCACAATGGCCACAACAAGTGACAAGTTGGCCAGCCGCTCCAAACTGCCAGATGGTCCTTCAGGAAGCAGTGAGGAAGAGGAGGGTAAGGCCCTAAGGAGCCCTGCGGGCTTTGACACATACACTTCCTTCCTTTCCATTCACTTGATGAGTCTGGTGGCCCCCCAGCCATCTGTAGAGGAGGCAGGGCAATTGGTAACTGTGATCATGGTCAGGGAAAATTAACACTGGTTCTTGCTTTATAGATTATTTTCACAAAATTCCTCCTAAGTGAGTGCTTTCTCAAAACAATCCTGTGATGCAGATGGGAGATCTTATCTGCTTTACAGATGAGGAAACAAGCTTGGAGAGGTTAAATAATTGCTTTTTGTCCACAATAGTGGTAGACTTGGGACTAGAAGCTAGTAGTGTTCATTTTACCCTACTCCAGTCATCCTGGTCAGTCAGGTTTCTGAATGTTCTACAGAGTTCATTCTCTTGAGGTCTGTGTTATAAGACTGGAATATGGGGTGCCCAGGGCCCCAGGGTGATTTCAGAGGAATGGCTTCTAGGCCTTTTCAACTCTTGTACCTCCCTTCAACCTTAAAGCAAATCTATACATTATATTTCTATGTTATCTGTTACTTAGGGTTTGAGTGAAGGCTGTGGCGGGGACGCATAAAAATTATTTCAATTGTCTAAAGAGAGTGTGATCTAGGAGAGAAAATGAACAGATACAAATGTATACACTATAAGTGATTGACAACAGTATCCAAATGTGGCTATAAAGGCTAGAGGTCTAAATGGAATCACGTTTTCAACAAGTTCCAGTTCTGGCTAATGTCTTGAAAGAGAGAATTGAATTAGAGAACATGATTATCTTAAAATAACACCACTGCAGATTTGTGATGGTTGGCATTTCAAGTGTGTGGATGACTCCTAATTAACAAAAACTATCTCTTACTAACTGCAGCCACATGGGGATCTATACAGGGTTATGGGAAGGGTGGTCAGGGAGTTTCGGTTAAGGTTCAGGCTCTCTATAAGGTGCATAAACAGTCATCAGTATAGAGGCTCTATTCTAGGGTGTAGGAGCAGGTGTGGCATGTGTGGGTTTCAAGGTTAAGTGTACTCCAAGCCTAATTTGTCAGAATTCAGATAGGTACAATGAGAGTTAGGGTTTGTGTGGAGTTTCTTAGCTAAAAATTAGTTTTGTTTTGATCATAAGCAATTGAGAGTCCCTTGAGTATTTTGTGAGGAGGTGTGTCATGGCATCAAAACAGTGTTCGTGGTCTTGTTTTGCTTTCACAATATTACTGGACTCTAGTCTTTATTCTCCAAAGCATTCCTAACCCTTCCCTCAACCAGCACTTCACAAGGCAGTTTGTATATGTTTTATTTGTTGGTATAGCATGGGTAAGAAAGCCGACTTAAAATCTGTGAGCCTCTGTGAGATATTATAAACTCAACTCATAAAAATTCCCTCTATTCCCACTTGCTGATTGATATAGCAAATGTTTTTAATCTCATTCTATAACATGAGTAAAGGGAGGTAGGCCTTATCTAATTGAGGGGGAACTTGGACAGTTTTTTAGAGGGACCTCCAGATTACTCATGTAAAGTATGGTTATATAAGGAGAATGTGTCTGCTTTATGTCGCTCCTTCATCCATGGACGTTGTACCAGAATCCTTGATAGTTTTAGAATACGAGAATGTTTTAGAGGTTCCTCAGTCTCAAGCCTGAAGATATTTGTACTAAAACGATTCTCTATAGACTTAGTTTTCAAGAAACTGTGACATGTCTTAAGGATAAATGGGAATTTCTTAGATGCCAGGAGTTCAGCAAAATATTTGAATTCAGCTTATGAGACATATTTGTTAATGAGTTAAGAATATTGCTTTCAGTCTTGTTAGGTGGCACAACACAAGCCACAGGGATTGACTGGAGTTGGGTTTATTTAGTGAGAAGTGGACTGTCTAGACCTACGTAATATTTGATTACACAAACACAAGGAAATATAAGCAGGGATTAAAATCTAAATTGGTCAGGACTAGAAACAGCATGGATTATGCGGACATAAAATAGAAGTCTTGAAAATAAAGGACCATAAGGGGCCTTAGCAGTGACCTAGCAGTAGAGTGCTGGCATTGAAAATTGTGACATGTGTGTCATTTAGACAGGTCAGAAGGATAGTCATAAAACTGAGAAATAGTCCTGCTGTATTCTGAGTTTCTTATAACCAGTTAGAGTTTCCAGTTTGTTTTCATTTTAAAAAGAATATGGAGAATGCTGAATCAAGAGCAATAAAAAATGAATAGGCTGGCCAGTCAGACCTACCTAAAGTTGCAGAGGCCTGAATTTGGGGCATCGACACTGCCTGAGCAGCTCCAGCAGGCAGAGAGAGGGTACCAAGGGTGGGCTGGGGCGCCATCTCTACAAGGGGTCTTCTCTGCCAAATTTTACCTTTGGGTATGAGGGGGAAAGGGATTGGTCCTGGCATTGCACTTTTATATACTTGGTTTGTGTTTTTACTTGTGATAAGTTAATTAGCACTTAATTTCTCAGAACTCCTAATTAACTAAAACCTCTAATGTCTTGCTTTTTTTCTTTCTTTTTTTTTAATGTGTTATTTATATATGAGAGGAGCAGATGACAAGAAAACAAGCTCAAATTAGATATTTGGTCAAAAGAAGCAATTTCTAATTGCCTAGGGTCATTACAGCTTCAGCCTCATCTCTCATAACTTCTACTTCACCCTCAAGACTATAGAGCAGTCATTGATGTTCAGTGTCCTGAGGTACTTCAAGATCATCAAAGGTAGATAGTTTTCAATAAAAAGGTTGAAAGAGGATTTTCTGGCTAATCTTCACTTAATCAGTTAAAATTTTAAAACCTTACTTTCTTTGAGCATTCTCGTTTATCAGAGTTTTAGTGTACAGGGGGTAAAAATGCTAATGAAGGGAGAATTTGAAGGCTCTATTATAAAAAGTGCTAAAGAGCTATTCACCTCCACAGAAGAAAGAGGAAATGGGCTTAGTTTTGTAGAAGAGATTTAGGGTAGACATAAGGAAGAACTCCGATGGGAATACATCACTATGGGAATTGGTGGTGTATCTACCCCTGTGAACAGTCCGATGACTCGGTCTTGGTGCAGAAATGTTTGCTGTTTTTAGGTCTAAGACCTGCGTCCATTTCTCATCTTCCCTACCCCTCCTGTTGTCCCTTCTTTTGGCAGCACTTTATAGGCCTCAAGACAGATCTCTTTCTGAACCATGGGGAAGCCCTTGACCTGTCCTTGAGATACAGTGCTCTGGAGATAGTTGGGGAGTGGAAAGGGGGCAGTAAGAAGCAGGCATAAAGTAGCAAATAAACCAACCAGTAGTAATAATTATCTTGGTTATGTTTTTTATATAGAATTTTTAGAAATTCCTCCTTTCAACAAGCAGTATACAGAATCCCAGCTTCGAGCAGGAGCTGGCTATATTCTCGAAGACTTCAATGAAGCCCAGGTGAGGAGTTTCTTTGTGTAGCTTCCCAGAGGGGCCGTGACGAAGAGTCCACTACCTGTACCGAGAATAGGCCTGAGAGGGACAGTAGCTAGAGATTTCAGGAACTAGGAAACTGCCAACGGTTGTTCACATGAAGTGGAATTTTTACTGTATACAGGGAGAGAAGTTAAAACCATGAGTTAATGGCTATGGTTCTGTTGCTGGGACAAACGCAGATTAAAATTTGTGTTTAATAGAAATCCCTATCACAGTGTTGCTGATTCTTTGCCCGAAATGCTGAATACATGGGAGTTTAGTTGTCCCTTGAGGATTTAGGTCCCCAGAAGCTGCAGGTGAGGCAGGGAGAGTGTCTAGGGAAGCCACTTGGGCCTTTCATTGAGAAAAGAGGTCTTGGGCAGGACAGGATCAGTCACATTTTGGATAGTACAGTTGACCCTTGAACGACATGGGCATTCGACATGGGCATTCGGGGTACTAACCTCTCATGCAATAAAAAATCTGCATATAACCAGTCAGCCCGCCCCCTGCTGGATTCCCAGCCACAGAATTGACCCTTGAACAACACATGTTTGAACTGCACGGGTCAATTGAGAATCTGTGTGTAAGTGGACCTGTACAGTTCCAACCCATGTTGTTCAAGGATCACTGTATTTGAAAGTGTTCAGATCCAATCTCTATGACTCATTAGGGCTGCTATTCAGGTGCTTTCCAGAGATATCACCAAACCCATTGGTAGTTATTCCTTTTCTTCCAGTGTAACACAGCCTACCAGTGTCTCCTAATCGCGGATCAACATTGTCGAACCCGGAAGTACTTCCTGTGCCTTGCCAGTGGGATTCCTTGTGTGTCTCATGTCTGGGTCCATGACAGTTGCCATGCCAACCAACTCCAGAATTACCGTAATTATCTGCTGCCAGCTGGGTATAGCCTTGAGGAGCAAAGAATTCTGGATTGGTAAGTTTTTAAGAGCCTACCTATAACAGTAGAAAGTAGAAAAGCAAGCTTTTCGAGGGGAGAGTCTAGGTGAGTAAATATTTCTAGAAACTGCAATGATCGTACTGTAAATGATTGAATTTGAATGGGTTTGAGTTTATTTTAGCAGTTCACCTGGTGTATTTCCCTAGGGTACACTGGTTAGGGACCTTTTGAAAAGGAATGAACTCAAGCTGTATGATTGGGAGGGGACTAAGTTTTAAGCACTTTAAAAATACAGGCTCAGGAGGGAGCAGGGTACGGCTTCGGTTCCAGAACAAACATGGAAATCAGAAAGGGGGTGGATTAGGAGGTCACAATCCCAGAGAATAAAGATCATTCACAGAAAGGGGGGAGGAGGGTGGTGCCTGAATGCAAGGATTTCGAAAGCATTCAGATTATCCTCAGTCCTTTTATAGAAGGGCTGTTATTAGATATTATCTGTCAAGTTAAGATCCCTCCCAATTCCAAGGTGCTGTGTCTCTGACTCCTTCATAGGCAACCCCGTGAAAACCCTTTCCAGAATCTGAAGGTACTCTTGGTGTCAGATCAACAGCAGAACTTCCTGGAGCTCTGGTCTGAGATCCTCATGACTGGGGGGGCAGCCTCTGTGAAGCAGCACCATTCAAGTGCCCATAACAAAGGTACCTGGAAAGTGTGTGCATTGTTACTGCTCCAAGAATGTCATTGAACCCATAGCTGTTAGGCCTTGTGGTCTAAGTCTCAGTCCTGATTATTGGTTAACCATATCCGTGTTCCTAAGAGAAGTACCACCTTTAAGAGGTGCGCTGACATGAGTGAAGCACTGGGCTGTCTATGCTTCTGCTGGTGTCCAGTGGTGTATTTGCTAAACATTTTTACAAGGTCAGCATTTATTGATAACTTCCCATTTGGTTGTGATCAGTAACATATTGTGTTTGACTTAAAGGGCTTAGTTTGGGCAGAGTGGGATGTACTGGCTACAAGGCACATCAGGCTTTTTAATAGAGGGGCTAAATTGAGTCTCCTTTCCTTACTTACCTTCCCCTGCTTCCTGCAGATATTGCTTTAGGGGTATTTGACGTGGTGGTGACAGACCCCTCATGCCCAGCCTCGGTGCTGAAGTGTGCTGAAGCATTGCAGCTGCCTGTGGTGTCACAAGAGTGGGTGATCCAGTGCCTCATTGTTGGGGAGAGAATTGGATTCAAGCAGCATCCAAAATACAAACACGATTATATTTCTCACTAAGGCTACTTGGTCTTACCAGTTTTATTCCTTGCTGTTGTGGAGATTGTGTTTTAACCAGGTTTTAAATGTCTTGTGTGTAACTGGATTCCTTGCATGGATCTTGTATATAGTTTTATTTGCTGGACTTTTATGATAAAATAAATGTTGAATCTCTTTGGTTGTAGTAACTGGGATTTCTTCATCTACTTCTTTGAGCTTACTTTCAGAACAATTAGCAAGATAAACTTAGTACCTTCTGTGTGGTTTTTCAGTTGGCTTGTTCATTGGAGGACATCTAGCCAAGGGAAATAATGAGGAGTGAATTTTAAAGTTTTCTTTGGCATAGCTGTCAAAAGGTTATCCTGGGCTATCTAAAATTCAGTACTACTAAATACTTGATTTTAGTAGGCCCAGATAAATAGTTGTGCCAAAAGTTGAGTGAAATTCACAGTTAAGTTTCTTGGCAATTAAAAAAAAATCTCTTTATAGAGTTGAGCTCACTAAACTGTATACTGTACTCTCAGCTAAAAGGCAAGAGGACCAATTGCTGTGACTGGGCAGTGACTGTAAGCCTGATGAGATGACATGAGAAATATAGTGGTAACACTCAGAAATGTTAGAAGCTTTAGTCACAGGTACAAAACTTTATTACTATTGTCACATGTTGGAAGCTGTCCCTTCTCTACCCCAGCATTGTCCCTGTTGATGTTCTCTCATTCTCTAAAGCAGCGGTCAATTTTTTTTCTTCCAAATAGTAAATGTTTTAAGTGTCACAACTACTCACCTTTGCCATGATGGCAGGAAAGCAACCACAGACAATAGGTAAATGAACAAGAGTGGCTGTGTTCCGGTAAAGCTTTATTTACAAAAACAGGTGATGGTTTGCTAACCTCTGCTCCAGGAGCAGCAGTGGAAGGGGTTGTCTTTAGCTGACAGTTGCAGAGAATAAGGGAGTAATATGTGGTAGAAGAGATGTAGAGACCAGGGTGTAGGACCAGGTCACATAGCTAAAAACTGAGGCCAGAATGCTGCATTCTTTTTGGTTTGAAGGGAGTTCATTGAATGTTTTGATTCATACTGATGTGAATATTAGCGATTACCAGTGATGGTTGGGTCAGATTAGGAGAACCTCAGCTCCTGTGGTTCTTCTAAGATGGGATAATCAGACCTGCAGTTTTCAGTATTTGACAGCTAATAATCTGACTTGGATTTTTTTAAGGACCTTATTTGTTTAAAACAACAACTAAATACATTGTAACTAAAACTGCCCTTTTACAATTTGAAATAATTGGAAGTTATTGGTAAAATTCTTCAGATTCATAGTTTTAAAGATCCTTAAGGATAAGACACTCAGTTTTAATTTTCTGGAGGAAAGCGGGTTTGTGGGGTGAGGGGAAGCCTACCTTATGTGGTGCCTTTCTTGCTCAGTGGCAACATACAACAGTTGACTTTCTCACATGAGCCACAAAATATTATTTAACTTTCTGATCTGTATTACTGCTATCTCTTGCAGCTTGAACAGCACCTAGGCACATAGTAGGAGCTCAGTAAATGAACTTATCAGAGAAATGGTCTCAATGTAACAGATCTTGCAGGGTCCACAGAGGGAGAGCTGATGTCACTTGGGCTCCTCAGGAGAGTTAACTCCCCTAAGCGGGGCAGACCCTTCCACTTGAGAAAGAGAGGAAGGATTTGTACTCGTGGATGTTCAGTAATCACTTCTAGGAGAAAAGGACAGCCCTCTCAATAGCTTGCAGCTAGAGAATGAGATGTTTTGAGCCTTCTTCTGTTAAAGATGAGAACGTGGTGGGAAAGACTTATTCCAGTTCGTGAACCCGAAATTTTCACATCCCGAAACTACAAAAGAAAAAAAGAGCCTCATCAAATATGCTTTCCTAAGATTTTCTTAAAAAAAAAAAAAATTTATATCTATATGAATCAGGGCAACCTGTGATCTAGATAATGTCATCTTAAAACTCAAAGTCTGACTACTGCTAAAATCACTTAGGAAAAATCTGGTTGAGGACATTTCAGAAAGAGCAAACAATAAAGCATTTGGGACAGACCTCTGAGAGAGGCCAACAACTACTTTATCTCACTATAGATTAAAAAAAAGTAGAGTTAGAAGGGGCAGTCCCCTCTCACAAACTGGAAGCTGTGGGCCAGCGAGGCAGGCCTACAGCAGCACAGCTAGTTAATGTCAGAACTGGGAACTGAGGCCATGCTGCTTCCCAGCACAGCAATACACAACCTAGCCAAGAACTTAAAACCCATCTCAGCCTCAGGAGGTTAGTATTTTACTATGATGACTTTTACTAGAAAATAATCATTAAAGTGATTAAAGATGATCAGACACAGTGCTTTATCTCTTTGGGCCTCAAGTTTTCTTGTTTATAAAGTGAGGGTATTTGGACCAGATGATGGCTAAAGTCTGTATGTTCAGCACTGGAATTCTACAACTTGTTTTAAAAAGCCACACACATTTAGTCCACTGAGTTCCCCAAGGGTTGTTCCTACCTGCCCAGAGTCCCACCAGCCTGGGTGTAATATTTGTTATAATCTAGTCGTAACAGTAATTGAGCCAAATCCGAGTTGATCTGATGATTCCGAACACTGGAGAGAATCTTGAATAGGAGTGAAGACTGGCGGCTAAAGCCCTGCAGAGAGAAGGACTCAAGCCGTCATTCCTGAGACTCACCAACTACCCATGTGGGGAAGGGAGGGGTGGTGACAGATGTTCTTTGGAAAAGCCTTGCTCAAAATTCTTCAGCACCACCTGGCCTTCCCACATTTCATTTCTATTAACTCCTAAAATAACTTCTTAGTGCCAAGTCCACAGAACACAGAATTCTAATAAAGTACTCTCATTCTCAGTAGGAATTTAGCAGCCAGTTTCAAATGAATATAGTCTGTCGTGTACTGGGGTTGGGGAGAACCTGTGTGTTTTTGTTACAGGCAGATAATTATAATCTCAGTGAAAGATAGAGGGTTAGTTCAAGGAAGTAAGGAGGTTGGATATGAGAAAGTGAGAGCAAAGCCAATACATATTTGGTGGGCCCAATAAACTATTCAGGGCTGAACTATTTTTGAATGCTGAGGAAGCACATAATTATCTGCTTTAAAATCAACCGATACCAACATTTTAGATTTGTTTCTTGTTATTTCTGTGTGTATGTACTGGGGGAAATGCTTTATTGTCTCAGAGGGAAAGATCATGTTTCTCCATTTGAAAACCACCTCTATCCTTTGGACAGGGCTGCGTATTTCCAGCAGCCAGGCTGACTCACCTTCACCAGGATGCTCAGCTGGGCAGCCCCACGTTCATCCAGTGGGCCTAAGTTCTGACTGACGAGCGAGCAAAAGCTATGACAGAGGTCTAGGATTTCATTCAGGCAGTGAAACACCTACCCAGGAAACAGTTGGTATTAGCAAAAAGAAGGAAGATCTGTGAAATTAAAGATTTGGGAAAATAATCTTAAGAGGTAATTTATTCTCATGTTCCCACTTCTGACAAGGAGAGAGAATGCCACGTGCAAGTCCTACCAACTCCTCAAAATGCAACATGTATAAAACAAACCCTTCCCTTCCTGGCAAAGATGCTATCATTCTCTTAATCACCCCTGCACAAAACCTCCACTGTAGCCACATGAAACTAGTCATCATTTCTTGGACCCACCAAGAATGTACTCCTGCCTTGAGCTTTGCTTTCATTGTTGTTTCCTGTGCCTGGGATACTCACCTCCTTAATACCAGGTCCAACTCCCTACCCCTAACCCCCATAAACTTTAGTGACCCCTGAATCGCTCTCTATATTATCTGTAGTATTCACCTGGCGTTTGTTCAGGCCACCTGTATTGTTATTGACCTGTGTACGTATGTATGTCCTGTTTCTCCAACTAGATTGTGAGCTCCTTAAGGGCAGAGCCATGACTTATACCTCTTTGTATCCCCAGTGCCTTGCATACAGTGAGCACTCAATAAATATTTAGTGATGACCACCTGCTCTGAGATTCTACTTTTCCCCAAAGATATACTCATACCATGCAAAGACAGTCTACCTGTCACAGTGGTTCATGGTTGTTTTCCATTCACAGAACGCTTTGGAGTGGCATTTATATAACTCATTCTCCCTTAGTGAAGCAAAAATAACAGCCCCAAATACCAGAACAAAAGAGAAGTCTGTAGTGCTCGTGATGTGGCACAACTAAAGAATGACAATTAGCTCACATCAAATATAAAGTGTAACTGTTACAGTAGAAACTAGAAGGGATCATTTCAACCTTCTTGCTTTTTATCCTGGAATTGGAATCAGCTTGTGAGCTTTAAAAAATACTGGTGCCTGGTCCCACTCCAGGAACTCTTAATTTAAGTGCTCTGGGTTCCATTTGATTCCCATGTGGATCTAAGGTTGAGAATAACTCCCCTGAAGGAGATATACATATGTACATATGTGTGTATACACATAGAGGAGGACGCTACTCCAGTAGTCTCTGAAAACAACTTTACAACAACTGGCTGATCCTGATTCAGAAGATTTCTAGGAAAGTAAACACTATATGCTTTTCGTTGGTCTTTCTATGGTGTCAGAAAGTTTTAAAAATGTCTTGAAATCCTTCTGAGGGTTAAGCATGTATTCTTTCATGTATAGCTGTCCACATCCTATATTTCAGAAATTCAAAGACATTTAAGTTCCCTTTTAATGTCCCTTTTAGTTTTGCTTTATAAGTTGTTAAAAATGTTTAAATGTGGAGATTGAACAATTGCTTAATGATAGTTCCATATCCTGGCAACTCAAAGTGCCTAAGGGAACAATCAGGCTAGAAGCAGTGTGGGGAAACCAATCAGTCCTACTTACTTACAGGTTTCAACAAGATAAAGGACTGGGCCAGCAAATTGCTCAGGAAGTGGTCGTGAGCCAATCGAATGCTTTCAAAGTCTCGGGTAGAATTGATTTGATGAAGCAGCTGTGAAAACTGAGACTCCAGCACATCTACCTGACAGACAGTTACACAAATAATTTTAGCACTCTGCCTATTCTAAGTACTCAAAGACACTAAGATGCCTGATAGGATGACATAGAAATTCTTTGCCCCACCCATCTTCTTCCTATCTAAGCCACTTTAAGATTGACTAAAGACACCTTTATGTTGCCTAGCCTTGTAGATAGTTATTTGCCTAATTCCTAACAACCTCCAATGTCTGGGCAGATTCCCCCTACCCCACCACCTTCCCCAACCCAATCCCCTCATGCCTTATCCCCTCCACTGACTGACTTGGTTAAGTTCTATAGGATTCCAGAAGTTACAGCAAACTATAAAAATAAGGCCAACAATAATTAAATACTACATTGCTGATAAGGACCCCAACTCCTCATTCTCATTCAGCCATTTATTTTCACTTTCCTCTAAAATGCCCCCAGGACACATGCCCAGTGAGATAATCTATGAATTTTCTCAAACCCAAGCATTTCACCAAATGCAGGATTGCAGCCCCTCTTCAATAACTCCTGCCAACCTCCTGGACTTCTCTTCATACCCTTTTACTCATCCCTCGGCACAGACCTGGAGGTAGTACTGCAGATTATCCACCAAGAATGCCATGTGGTTTCTTAGGCGCCACTTGACTGCATCGGTCTGGTTGGACTTGAGGTGTTTGCGCTGCATTTGTAGGGCCCAGCAGTGCTGCAGTTCAGCTTGTACCCGGCGCACACTCAGTAAGTACTTGAAAACAACATTGTACCTGGGACAAAAACATCAGGCTATGTAAGATAAAAACTTCATACCTCCACTTGTATAATAGACCGTAGGACTTTGTGCCACTGACCCCTCCTCAAAAAGGCAGGAAGGACTATGGCCATGCCACCCTGCACAACCCCGATCCTGTCTGATCTCGGAAGCTAAGCAGGGTTGGGCCTGGTTAATACTTGGATGGGAGACCACCTAGGAAGACCAGGTGCTGTAGGCGTGAAAAATAAGAGATTGTAAACTGACAACGTCCTTGCAATCTGTGAGGTCAACCAAGGGTTGCCTCACTTAAAAAAAGAAAAAGGAAGGAAATGGGAATGGACAAATAAGCTGATCTATGTGATGGACTATTATTATATAGCCATCAAAATCAATGAACTTCAGCTGTACAACACAACAAAATGACTCCTAGTAATAGTATTTTGAATAAAAAAAGTAAATCTCAAAAGGTTACATATAGCCCAATGCCCTTTTTTATAGTGCTTACAACAACTAAATAGGAAAAAGTATACTTTGGACAAATATAGTATAGAAAATACAGAATTTAGGATAGTGGTCATTTTGGGATGTTGGAGGCAAGGGGGTAGGACTGGGAAGGACCACATAGGTAGACGGACATTATTGTTAGTGTTCTAGTTTTTGTGCTGGGAAATGGTTTTATGGTTTGTGCATGTGTGTGTGTGTGTGTGTGCATGTGTAAGAAGAAGGAAGGTCTTGCAAGGACCAATAATAAGAATATGTTAGGAACCAAGAATTTTGGTTAATATGATTCTCTGTCCTGGAAACCCAAAGAAAATGGAGGTCTCTCACTGAGACTCCCTCATGGCAAGCTCAGGGGCCAGGTGCTGAATGCTGAGCCCTGTACTAAGAAGACACACAGGAAGAGCAGGCGATTCCTGGTAGAACTGTGTGTATTTACTTTTTCTTAGGAAGACATGCAGAAGACAACCCAATTCCAATTGGTTTTAAGAATTATTTTTTCTAATAGAACGATATACTGAAAATAGTATACTTCATTTGGATTCTGATTTGAACCAACCTAACTATAAAAAACATTTTTTAGGTAACTAGAGAAATTTCAATGTAGACTAGATATCAGATACTAAGGCATTATTAATTTTATTGGGTGTAATATTGGCATTATAGTTATGTTAAAAACATGTCTTTTTTGAATTGCATAATGATAGAGTGAAATGACTTGTGTAGGATTGCTTCATAAGGCTCTAGCAAAAAAAAAAAATTAACAAGTACATTGGTTACTGAAGCTGGACAGTGTGTACAGGGGAGTTCATTATAGTCCATATTTTTGTTTATATTTGGAAATTTTCATAATAAAAAGTTTGAAAAATACTTCGGAGTTTGATTTCTTTAAGGGTGTTACGAGCATATCAAGTGAGGAAGTGAGTGGACTGTCGGACTGTGGGGTGCTGGGAGCTGTGGAGACTCTGGACAAGGTCCAGGCAGCTTATTTAGGTGGTCTGGGGGATCTGAAACTGCCACAGAATCTTCTCCCTGAAGCAGCCTTGCCATTTCCAGTTTAAGCCTAATCTCTCATACCCTAAGCTTTTCTACTCCAAAACAGTAGAGAGGATTGTGAACAGAAAGAAGAAAGATGAAGAGAAGACATTTTGTTCCTTTGTTTCCCTTTTCTCCATTCCTCTAGCCTGAGCATGACAGCTTCCATCTTGCAGCCAGGCCAGGGGCCACTGCCTGAACCCATAAGAGCATTTGGGAAATTCCTGAAATGGCGTGGGGATGGATTTCAGAGGCAACGACCAGCCAAGTATGCTTCTCTTGCCTCCTTTCCCTGGAGCACTAATTCTCCTCTGGGGGACATTATTTCCTGACGGAAATGAGCAAGAGCACTTGGCAGGCTCTCAGGATAAAGACCAGGGCTGATCCAAGCCCTGTCTCTCACCACCTTGGTACGCTTGGCTGCTCCCACTGGCTCTCCTAGGGGTAAGGAGGTGATCTTCTCCCCAGTGACTAAAGTCCACAGCAAACACTTGGGCTTGGAGTGTTTCCAAGTAAATAAGAAAATTACAAAAGTTAGGTAGGAACCTCGTCAGTCTGATGGGATTATCAAGAGTCAGAGTCAATGTGGTACCTGAGACTGTACGTCCCAGAGGTCACAAACTAGCACTGAAAAAGAAAACTGAT
>NW_011888800.1:8654680-8659867 GCF_000151845.1 Pteropus vampyrus | reverse complement strand
CGTCCAACAACACCTTGTGTGCTGACTGTTGGAAGGCCACGTTCACATCTGTAAAAAAGGACATAATGGGCTACATAACAAAGCCAGACTCCTCCAGCTCTCCATTTCTCCCCAGCCTGCCTCACGCTACGAGTAGGATGCAGTAATGTTGGTTGCTTCTGCCTGACTGGCATGCGTTCCTTCTCTTGTTGATAACAGCACCCTGATTTTCCCTAGAGAATCAGCCCTGCCCAGTATAATCCGTGTAGTTCCAGTGGGGTTGACAATACCTGATCCTAGGGGTAGGCAGGTGACCCAGGCATGATCAAATGGAAGGTCATACCCTACCTTGTTACACTATTTTATTTAGGGATATAAACGTGACCGAGCCAGGCCAACCCAGAGGCTTTATTCAGACTGAAGGAGTACAGCTCTTTAATTTTCTTTTTTTCCCCAGACTCTGATCCTTAACCCAACTTTCCTTATGTAGTCTGAATGGGAATGGTGATCATTCCTATTGGTCAAGGGTGAACACTTTGGCATATCTTAATGTCTGACCTCTCTGACACAGGGATAGGTATAGGTCTGAGCTGGACTAATCAAAACCCTCTCTCTGGAATCCTTTCACTCGCTATCAGAGAGTCTGGGTTGGCTCCGCCAGTAGACACTGTGAGGGATGTTCCTGGGAGCTGTTGGTGGCCATGCTTCCAGATGGGACTATAAGGCCATCAAAGAGTATACAGAAGGCACAGACAAGATATGATAAAATGGAATCCTAGCAGTATTTAAGTTCCTGGTTTCAGTCATTCTGAGGCCTAGTTATACCCTATCCCTTTGGAGTTATAGGTATAATAGCAAATACATTCTCCTTTCTACCTAGGTTAGTTCATGTTACGTTTCCATGATCACAACCTTAAGAGTTTTAATACAGTACGTGGTGGCAATAAGTCCCAATATGTTCCATAAGGAATATATGTGTAGAATCTGATAAGATAAAATACCTGGTTTGAAGGCCTGTGTCAATTCTTCCAGGAAGGGACACAAGTCAAGAGGCTGCTCCCAAAGACCTCGGTGTGAAGCCTAGCTGAAAGGCCTTCCATCTTTGGAAACTCAACAGTCTGCTCTTATGTGGAATAGGCCTAAATGGTTCAGCAGCAGTCAAGAAACACCCGACAACTTTAGTAAGCTGGTAATTCTCTGGTCCACAGGGCACTTACCATGTTCAGTGACTGCAGTGGGGGGTGTTTTCAACATGTGTTGAGCTGTGTCAATGAAAGCCTGAAACAGTTCTCCACGTCCCAGAAGGTAAAAGTCTTTAATGATCTGCAGACAGAATTTCAACTTACAATTTGGTAATCCAGCAGGGCCATGAGCTTCTTACTTTCCTACTGGAATTACACATTTAATTTCCAAATCTCATCAGTTTAAGTCAATCTACAAAAGAATATAGGCTTTTGACATTTCAAAGGGGCATACTTAGCAATCTCTTGTGGCAAGATGACCGATGTGTCTTTGGTATCATTTATTCAGTGAAAATACAATTATATTAAGCCAGAAGAAAGTAAACACCCAAAGCTTTGTATTGTAGTAAATTTACAGTATTAGATGTAATTGGCCCATTAGGCCAAGGACATAGAAGGCCACTCTAGAACTCTGGGTACGGACTATCAGTGCTCTTAGGAGAGGCTAGAGAATTACGTCATTGCCCACTAGCATCATTCTGAGAGTGAACAGAACAGCTAAGCTATTACCTTCAGCTGACCCAGTAAATCTGACTCTTCCACCATCAGCTTCCAGAGATGCTGTGAAAAGAACCATCAAAACAGGGACAAAATTTCATTACAATGAAAACTTCTGTAAAAAATGATTTTACACAAATCCAATGATGTATTGAAAAAAGAATATAAATCATGACCAAGTTGAGTTAATCCCAGGAATGAAAGGGCAGTTTAACAGTAAAAAAAAAATACACACACACACACACACAATGGAAATGTTCTGAAATTTAATAGTGATGGTTACACGCATTGTGAATATACTAAAAACCACTAAATTGTATATTTTTAAATGGCTCAAATGTTATGTGAATTGTATCTCAATAAAAAAATAAATATGAATGTAATTTACTAAAGATCAAAAAAGAAAAAACATGATTACTTCAATAGACGCAGAAAAAGCATTTAATAAAAGTCAACATCTATTCAAAAAAGTATAATTGGAAAGGAAGACACAAAAGTTACTATTAACATGATGTCATTTATCTGTATATAAAGTCCAAGAGAACTTATATATAGATTATGAAAACTAGTAAGAATTCAGCAGGGTTGAGGATTAATGTACTAAAATCTACTGCGTAACCATAGCCAGCATCAATGGTAAAATCCTAACTAGGATTTGTCCTGCGAAGTGATCAACACTGAAGTACCTAGAATCTCCAACCTGGCCCTTAACCCTTCCTCTTTTACTGGAACTGACACAGATAAGGAACTGGCCTTTGGCCCCTCTCCAGGCCATGTTACTAGACAAAGTAGGGGACATCTCCTGGGGAAAATATGCACACAGGTCAAAATAACTTAGACATGTGAAGAGTAAAAGACATACAACAGACGAGATAACACACACCATATGAAGCAGAAGTTTTAGAACAGACTGAGGGATAATACAAAGTGTCACCCAGATCTCCCCTCTAAGACTGAGGTATTCATTACCCCAGTTGTCAAATATTGCCTGTTGTTGGCCCTCCAGGAACGCCCTTGGCTAAAGGGAGCTTCCTTACCTGTGGTTTCTTTCCCTGAGGACAGGCCATTCAGTTTCTGACAGATGCAGAGGTACAATGGCCTAGCCCTTGAACCTTAATTTAGGACATCTCTGAAAGGCCATTACAGCTTCAGAACTCTGCACAGGACTGGCCAAGGCTTCTGCTGCAACTGTATCACAGCTTACCTTCTCTCTCTGATCAACCCTGCTTTCCTCACTTTTTGCAACTAAATTTTAGTCTCAGAATCTGTTGACACAGACCAAGATTTTAAAATATGCTTGGTAAAAATGCTTAAAGAGGTAAGGATAATAGCAATATACATATACAAAAGAAATCATAAAAAAGAACCAAGTTTCTGGAACAACTGGATATCCACATGCAAAAAATTAAGACTTGATCCATACCTTGCACCACATACAAAAATTAACTCAAAATGATCACAAATCTAACAAATCTAACTGAAAATTATAAATTTTCTAGAAGAAAACAAAGGAGAAGAAAATCTTTGTGATCTTGGGTTAAGCGAAGGTTTCTTAGGCACAATGCCCAAAACCATGCTTCATAAAAGAAATTGATAAATTAGACTTAATCGAAATTAACTTCTGCTCTTGAAAGACAGTGTTAAGAGAATGAAAAGACAATTCATAAACTGGGAGAAAATATTTGTAAGTCACATATCTGATAAAGGACTTATATCCAGAATACAAAGAATTCCCAAAGTTCAATAGTAAGAAAATAAAAACAATAAAAAATGGACAAAAGATTTGAACAGACAATTCACCAAAGAAGATACGTAGATGGCAAATAAGCATATGAAAAAATGTTTAACATCATTAGCCATTAGGGAATGCAAATTAAAACTACAATGAGGGAACACTCAAATGTCTATCCACAGAGAAAACATATTAGTATGAATAGTGGAGTACTACTCTGCAATAAAAAGGAATAAACTATTGCTACATGCGATATGTATTAATCTCAATTATGCTGAGTTAAAGAATACCTAGGAATAAATTTAACCAAGGAAGTGAAATATATGTATAACATAAACCACAAGACTTTGTTGAAAGAAATCAAAGACGACACAAATTGAAAGACATCCTATGTTCGTGGGTCAGAAGAATCAATATTGTTAAAATGTCCATACTACTTAAAGCCATCTATAGATTCAACATAATCCCTATCAAAATTCCAAAGGCATTCTTCACAGAAATAGAAAAAACAATTCTACAATTTGTATGGAACCATGAAAGATCTCAAACAGCCAAAGCAATCCTGAAAAAGAAGAACAAAGCCAGAGGCATCACATTACTGATTTCAAACTATACTACAAAGCTATGGTAAATAAAACAGTATGGTACTGGCATAAAACCAGACAGACCAATGGAACAAAACAGACAGCTTAGAATTAAATCCCCACACATACAGTTAACTAATATTTGACAAGGGAGCCAAGAACACCCAATGGGAAAAGGATAGTCTCTCCATAAACAGTGCTATGTAAACTGGACAAATACATGCAGAAAATGAAACTGGACTATCTTACACTGTACACAAAAATTAACTCGAAATGGATCAAAGACTTAAACACAAGACTTACTAGAAAGAAAATGTAGGGAAGAAAATGTAGGGAAGAAACTCCTCAACATTTTGTCTTGGCAGTGATTTTTTGGATATGACACCAAAAACAAACAACAAAAGCAAAAACAACAAGTATGACTAAAACAAACTTAAAAGCTTCTGCACAGCAAAAGAAGTAATCAGCAAAATGAAAAGGCAACCTACAGAATGGGAGAAAATATATGCAAACCATCTATCTGATAAAGAGTTAATATCCAAAATATATAAGGAACTCATAAAACTTAACACCAAAAAACAAGACAATCCGATTAAAAAATAGGTAGAAGACCCGAATAAACTTTTCTCCAAAGAAGACATGTGGATGGCCAATAGACATATGAAAAGATGTTCAACATCACCAATCATCAGAGAAATTCAACTCAAAACCACGAGATATCACCTCACACCTGTCAGAATGGCAACCCTCAATAAATCAACAAACAACAAAAAGTGCTGACAAGGATGCGGAGAAAAGGGAACCCGTGTGCACTCTTGGTGGCGTTTTAAATTTTTTCAGCCACTATGGAAAACAGTATGAAGATGCCTCAAAAAATTAAAATAGAACTACCATATCTCCCAGAAATTTCACTGCTGGGAATTTATCCGAGGAAATCCAAAATACTAATTCAAAAGGATATATGCACCTCTATGTTCACTGCAGCATTACTTACAATAGCCAAGATACAGAAGCAACCTACGGGTCCATTGACAGATGACTGGATAAGGAAGGGGTGGTACATACATACAATGGAATAGTACTCACCTACAAAAAAAGGATGAAATCTTTTCATTTGTGACAATATGGATAGATCTAGAGGGTATTATGCTAA
>NW_011888800.1:8650283-8654630 GCF_000151845.1 Pteropus vampyrus | reverse complement strand
GAAGAAAATGTAGGGAAGAAACTCCTCAACATTTTGTCTTGGCAGTGATTTTTTGGATATGACACCAAAAACAAACAACAAAAGCAAAAACAACAAGTATGACTAAAACAAACTTAAAAGCTTCTGCACAGCAAAAGAAGTAATCAGCAAAATGAAAAGGCAACCTACAGAATGGGAGAAAATATATGCAAACCATCTATCTGATAAAGAGTTAATATCCAAAATATATAAGGAACTCATAAAACTTAACACCAAAAAACAAGACAATCCGATTAAAAAATAGGTAGAAGACCCGAATAAACTTTTCTCCAAAGAAGACATGTGGATGGCCAATAGACATATGAAAAGATGTTCAACATCACCAATCATCAGAGAAATTCAACTCAAAACCACGAGATATCACCTCACACCTGTCAGAATGGCAACCCTCAATAAATCAACAAACAACAAAAAGTGCTGACAAGGATGCGGAGAAAAGGGAATCCGTGTGCACTCTTGGTGGCGTTTTAAATTTTTTCAGCCACTATGGAAAACAGTATGAAGATGCCTCAAAAAATTAAAATAGAACTACCATATCTCCCAGAAATTTCACTGCTGGGAATTTATCCGAGGAAATCCAAAATACTAATTCAAAAGGATATATGCACCTCTATGTTCACTGTAGCATTACTTACAATAGCCAAGATACAGAAGCAACCTACGGGTCCATTGACAGATGACTGGATAAGGAAGGGGTGGTACATACATACAATGGAATAGTACTCACCTACAAAAAAAGGATGAAATCTTTTCATTTGTGACAATATGGATAGATCTAGAGGGTATTATGCTAACTGAGTCAGACAGAGAAAGACAAATACCATATAATTTCACTTATATGTGGAATCTAAAAAAACCAAAATAAATGAACAAACTCAGATACAGAGAAGAAATCGATGGTTGCCAGATGGGATGGGGATTAGGGAGGCTGGGTGAAAATGTGAAGGGATTAAGAATTACAAATTGCCAGTTATAAAAACAGTCATGTAAAGTACAGCATAGGAAATATAGTCAATAATACTGTAATAACCATGTATAGTATCAGATGAGTACCAGACTTATTGGGGTGATCACTTCGTAAGTTACATAAATGTCTAATCACTATGTTGTACACCTGAAATTAATATTGTATGTCAATTGTAATTGAAAAATTAAAAAATTTTTTAAAAAGAATTGTATGTTCAGGATACTTTGAGAAGACCATTATTTCAGAGAATAGATGTGATAACTCTCTTGTAATACATTTAGAGAAGTGTTTTAACATGTATTAACAAAGGTTATAAGAGTGTTCTGTGCAAGCTAAAGAAAAAAGAATAAACTATTGATACATGTAACATGGATTAATCTCAAAATAATTATGCTGAGTAAAAGAAGCCGGACCCAAAAGCCCCCCGCCCCACCCAAAGAGTACATACTGTTTGATTCCATTTATATCAAATCTAGAAAATGCAAACTAATCTATAGTGACAGATTACATGACAGATCTCAATGGTTGCTTGGGGAGAGGGAGGGTAAGAAGGGTGGGATAAAAGCACATGGAAAGGTTGAAAATAAGGATGGAAGAAGATATATCAGGTAAATATGACATGAAAGAAAACTGGATAGTGATCTTAATAACTAATAAAATTTAAGTCAATATATATACATATAATAAGTGATAAAGAGAACGTTATGTATACATAAAAGGAAAATTACTAAGTATATATTCATTATAATATACACATGCTTAACATGTAACCTAAAAATGAGGAATTAGAATATGCATAGAACTCAAGACTCAACACAGAAATATACATTCTCTGTGCACATGGAGAGCAATTAAAAATAATAAACAGACCTAATATTAGTCCATAAAGGAAGCCTTACTAAATTCCAAAGGACCAATATACAGACTATGTACTCCAACTATACTGCAATAAAATTAAAACAATAAATTCCTTGGGTTAAAAAAAATCATAGAGAAATTAAGAATTATTTAGAACAAAATAATGAAAGTAACTTGTGAGACAAAGTCAAAGCACTATGTAAAGTTTTATATATATTTCTTAGGAAACAAAGGTTAAAAATAGAAGAGTCAAGCTTCGCCATATGCAATTAGAAGAGAATAACAGAAAATGCAAAGAAACAAGAAGAAAAATAAAGGCAGATATTAATGAAATACAGAAAAAAATAATTAATTTAAAAAGCTGGTTCTTTGAAATTAATACTACTAAGTAAAAACATTGAAATAAATA
This sequence comes from Pteropus vampyrus, assembly GCF_000151845.1. Lineage (NCBI taxonomy): Eukaryota > Metazoa > Chordata > Mammalia > Chiroptera > Pteropodidae > Pteropus > Pteropus vampyrus. The sequence goes on along the minus strand of NW_011888800.1, from coordinate 8,652,357 downwards.
AAATACAAAATAAAACAAATAGCTACAGATAAGCAGAGATCTTTTGGAAATTAAATCTAGATGAAATAGGTAAGTTCCTAGAAAAGCAGAAAATACCAAAATTGGTACAAGAAGAAAGGAATGTCTTTAAATACATTGAACTGGTGAAAAAAAACCTAACTTAATTTTTCAGTAAGTTCAAACTTTCAGTAACAATTCCTGTCTTACATTAATTATTCTGAAAAAGAGTGATAGCTCATTTTATGAAGCTTATATAATCTTTATTCCACAACCACAGAAGAATACAAGAAGAGAATAGTATAGTCTTATTTTGCCGGTGATTGTAGATGCAAAAATTCCAAATACTGTATTGGCTAACCAAATTCAATAATATCAAAACATAAAACATTACATTCGAGTACAGTTTACCTCAAGATTCAATATCTGAAAATCCAACCAGGAATTTACCATATGAACAGACTAAAGGAGAAAAAGAACTCAGAGCAATAAACTGCACCTTAATTGATATAGAAAAAGCAGTTGACAAAATTCAACATCTATTTATGATAAAAACTCATAGTAAACTAGAAAGAGAAGTTAATTTTTTTTAACTAGGTGTGGCAAAAGCCTAAAGCAAGCATTCTAGTAGTAGACTTTAGATGCATTATCTTAAAGAGCCAAAAAAAATCAAAGATGCCCATTATCAACTCTATTTTACACATTTATATAAACTATCACTCCAACTGTTTAATGCAGTATTACAGATCCTAGCACAGATTGTAAGGAAAAAAAAGCAAAAAATTTAAAATTGGAAGGCAAGTTGTAAAACTTTCATTATTTGCAAATGATATGATCATTACTTAGAGAAATCAATAGAATCAACAAACTACCAGAACTAAAGACTTCAACAAGTTGCCAAGCATGATTAGCCTCCAAAAATTGATACGATTTCTCTAGATGAGCAGTAAACCACTAAAGATAAAATAAAAAACTATTATGTATCTAGGAATTAATTTTTATAATCTTTTTGTCGAAGTACTAAAGTATATACAGTACACAAATCATAAGTTTACGGCTCGAAGATTTTTCACAATTAGAGCACGCCTGTATAACCAGCACCCTGAAAACCCTGCACGTGCCCCTTCCACTGACCAAGGGCAAACACATCCTGACGTCTAACACTGGATAACTTCTGTCTGGTTTTGAACTTTATATAAATAGATTCACATAGTATGCATATTTTTTTAAAAGATAAAAAAAGGAGAGAAAGAGCGATCCAAAAGGAGATGGATATGATATGTATTTGCAAGACCCTCCCCGCTTTTCCTTCTGGGTACACTGTATTTCTTTTCATTACTATAACCTGTTATTATTGTTACAATAATACCTTTCAAAACAAACAAACAAACAAACAAACAAACAAACAAACAAAACCTTCTATTAGCTACAATATCAAAACATTTCAAAGAGTCTGAGCTTCAATTCTTTGTCCATCATTTTTATTTTTATTTATTTATTTTTTATTTTTTATTTTTTTAGTGGGTGGCATATTTTACTGAATATCTGTAAAGACAGAGAAGGGGTTTACATTATAGAAACTCAAACATCTGTCCATCATTTTTATAAACTAGAAGTATAATTTCTAGCAATATATGCATTTCAAAATTTCACAAGGAAAAAACAATTTTGAAATCTACATTATTCAGTCAATAAAATTTTACTTTCCTCCATTAATTATATTTTCCAAACAATTATCACAAAAATGACAAAAGAACAGAAATAGATTCAATAAAATAAAAGGAACTGACATCACCAGCCCCTTAGCCAAAAGCTGCCTTGGCTATAGACCAAAGAGAATGTCTTGAAATTTCGAAAGGACAGGAAAGTGTATTCTAAATAGTTTAGATATTTACTTGCCCATAAAGAATCAAATCAAGTGATACCTCAAGGTCACCTTAAGGTCTAACATTCTATGTCTGCATCTCAACTCTCCAAAGCTTTGGAATTTTTGAGACAGTAACCAAAAATGGAAATCATAATTCTTGATAGATTACTGGGCTTTCAAAATGAGGACACCGATGTTAAGCTTTCTGGC
>NW_011888800.1:8582618-8650233 GCF_000151845.1 Pteropus vampyrus | reverse complement strand
TCAATAAAATTTTACTTTCCTCCATTAATTATATTTTCCAAACAATTATCACAAAAATGACAAAAGAACAGAAATAGATTCAATAAAATAAAAGGAACTGACATCACCAGCCCCTTAGCCAAAAGCTGCCTTGGCTATAGACCAAAGAGAATGTCTTGAAATTTCGAAAGGACAGGAAAGTGTATTCTAAATAGTTTAGATATTTACTTGCCCATAAAGAATCAAATCAAGTGATACCTCAAGGTCACCTTAAGGTCTAACATTCTATGTCTGCATCTCAACTCTCCAAAGCTTTGGAATTTTTGAGACAGTAACCAAAAATGGAAATCATAATTCTTGATAGATTACTGGGCTTTCAAAATGAGGACACCGATGTTAAGCTTTCTGGCAGTTCTAGACACTGACCCTAGTGCCCTGGCTATGCTTCAAAATCACCCACAGAGGTTACTGACTGGTTGTTATAAACAGAAGTAACTACTCGCTCCTGACCTACAATTCAGAAGCTCTGGAGATAAGAACTTGGTGCAAGTTCATGTTTTAAGATTTCTCCAGGTGAGTCTATGCATAGCCGGAAATGAAAACCACTAACATAGTTAACAACAGTTAAGATCTCATTTCACGTTTTCACAGATATCCATGATCCAAATTTTATTATATATGCCACAGAACATATGCCCATTTGAAAAATTATTAATCACAATATAAGTTGGTGGATGTAGCACAATCCACTGAAGAACAATGAGCCAGGAGTCAGAAGACCTGTTTCTGACTGCACCTTTGTTACGTCCTGCGAAATACCACACAAGTTAGCTTTCTGAGTATTTTCTTCATTTATAGGAGTGGAAAAACTACACTTGTCTGCCTTCTTCATGAGTAACATTTCCATAAATGAAAGAATACGCAATAAAGCCATTCTAAAATATAAGACACTAAACTTAGTCAGAATCTGCTGATTCCTTGGAGTTATTGCCAAATATAGACAGACTCAAAATGCTGTTTGAAATGAAACCAACCAGCTTTATACAACTAGCTAACTAACAAGCTAACTAGCAAACTCCTGCAGGTGTGAAAAGGCTAAGTAAAACAGTTCTGCCTCTATTATTAAAAACAGAGAATGCTTTCATTTTCTACTTCTTGCCCTTCGACTCTCTCAGACAATCCCTCCCAAGCTAAGTTCTAACCGCATCACCTTCTAAGAAAACATAGTCTGAAAGACAAACCTCAGCCACTGTGCTACGAATACGATCCACCACTTGCTCAAAATCCACCAGGCTGAAGAGTGGCTGTTGCTTGAGACGATGCAGCTCTGCAGCAAAAGTGTCCTCCTGGTTTTTCAAAATGGATCCTGCAAAATAGGAAGGCACTGTCACAGGAAGACAGAACAACCAGGACAGACCAGGGTTCCCTGATCCTGGGGGTGTAGCTCCTTCACCTGCTTCTTGGCAAGCACGTCATGGTTGTGCTGACATCTTCGTACATGAACATTACTAGCCACTCACTGTGACCAGGCGTACTTTGTGGTCACACAATGTCAAGTGAGAAGGGCCTTTGAGGAAGGGACACTTTGGGCAAGGAGATTCCTACCTTTTCTAGTCAGGTTGACATTTTGATTCTCAAACATCTGGACAGATTCTCCAACAAACAGGATTTTTTCAGCAACCCTCACTGGAATGTAGGATGGCAGAATCTCCACTCGCAGGGAAAACTGCTTTAGAGATGGTGCCAGCATGTTTTCTTCCTCTATCAGGCGCTGGTCAAGGAAATAATCCATATCAAAGATGATGGATGAAGTAAAGGGAAAACATCTAGTAATTCTAACCTGTGATTTATATTTCCTAGAAGCAGGGACTTTAAATCTGAAGTTACATAATTCTTAAATTACCAGTGTCAGATATGCATGGTGGAAATAACAATGGTGTTTTTTTTAACATTAGGATTTTAGTCCTCACGCTGCCTTTACTACTTTATAAGAAATTTTGGGCATTAGATCTGGAACTTTCCTTGTACAATGGACTAATTGGTCTTTATTTTTTTCCAGGTCTACATGTCTATGATTTTACTATCTCGTATATGTGTGTTCTGCCCAGCTCTTTACGTTGAGTCCAAGTCATTCAGCCAAGTGGTTCTCAAAGTGTGGCTCCTGGACCAGCAGTATCAGCTTCCTGTGGGAGCTCGTTAGAAATGCAAATTTTCAAGCCCCTCCCCAGATCCACAGAAAATCTGGGCGATGAGGCCCAGCAATTGTGTTTTAACAAGCTCTCCAGGTGATTCTGACATGCACTGAAGTTTGAGAACCACTCACTGGGCTAAGAAGCCTCTTATCCTTAGCTTCTCCCCATTCTCTGAACTGCTTTTGATTTGACCCTTATCTAGCTCCACCCCGGACTAGAAGATCCTGACTTTGATCTCTGCTTTTTGCCCTCTTTGTTGTGGGTTCCAGTGCTAGTATTCCTCGGGACACTATTCCAGACCCTCTACTTCTCACTCTCCTCCCTCTTCATAGACAATCATACATATTCTTCTGTGGCTGCATTTTCTACTGTAACAAATATTTTAAATCTTTTTATATTACAGGACAGTTATAAAAGTCATAGACCTTCCAGACAAATATGCAAACATATATTGCACAGAACCTCCTGAAGTCCTCCATGGACCCCAGATTAAAAAATTCTATATGCTGATGACTACTAAATCTTTACCTTTAAGCGAAATTGCTCTCGTGAGCTCTGTGCTCAGCCCACTGGACATTTCTTACAAGTACTGCAAACTCAAAAGACCCATTTTCTTTTCCCCAATACCAGCAATACACATTTCTTACCACTACTTGCCTAGCTGCAGAAGGCAGACACTTGATCATCTTTGATTCTTCCCTCTGTACCCATAACCAATCAATCACTAAGGGCTATTTTTTCCTAAGTCTCTTTCAAGCCTCTTTATTCTTTATTCTTCTCCATATTTACTGTTACCACCCTTGGTTTAAAGGCTATTATTTTTGACCTAAGTATCCCCAACATTCTCCTAACTGACCTACCTGCCACTAATCTTGATTTTTAAAAAAATGATTCCCCACACTACATCCAGAATGATTTGTCATAAAGTTTGATTATGTTAACATCTTATGTAAAATTCTTCACAGGCCACCAGTTCTTTTCAGGTTCAAGTCCAAATTCTTTCCCACTGTGTATAAGATTTTCATGATCTTACAGCTGCTTAACTCAACAGCTTCATTGATTGCCACTTTTCCCATCCCCCCCACTGTCCCTTATGCTATATTTCCATCTTTACTTGGCCATTTCGATTGAATTACTAATAGTTCCCCAAATGAGCCATGTCCTTGATGGGCTCTGTATTTCACACACATCCTTCTCTCTGCCTAGAATATCTGTTGATCTCTCAACTCTTTGCAATTTAGACACGTACTCCACTGAGAAGCCTTCTCTAGTTATTCTAAGACCATGTTCCGAGAACACCCACACTTACTCTTTCCAGAGCATTTAGTACACTGTAATGTTACTGTTTACTTATAACTTCCACTAAACCATAAGTTTTAAGGATAGGGGACGACTACATTTTATTTGTCTATGTAGTTGTGGCACCTGGAACAATGCCCGGAACATAACAGATATTTAATAAATGTTGTAACATGATAAATGAATGGATAGATGGATGAATAAGGACGATATAGGACTTTAGGGATTTTAATTGAAACTCCAAGCTGCATTTAAAAACTTTAGAGTAGCTACAAGACTTATTAACCTTTTAAAAGCATATATTCAGAAACAAGGAAACAAAAAAGAATCTCATAGTTCTCTATTTTGTAGCCTCACATTAAGTTAGGTATTAGGTTTAAGTTAAGTAGTAAGCTAAGATAAAGCCAAGTGTTTATATCTAAAGAATTTACGGAAGGTTCCCAGGCTATGATGAACTTGGAGGGGCTTGGAAGGATCACTAAAAGGTCATTTAGCTGTAGTTCTGTGTGACCCCTGGCAGAAATATGCTAGGCTTCTTGCCATGCTCTCTCACCAAGTCCTGAAGTTCTCTCAATTGTTTTCCTGTCAGTCCCCCAATGCCCAGATCCTCCTCATCCTCTTCTGGCTGGGCACTGACATTACCAGAAGATGGGCCCTGTTTGATAAAGAACTCTTCATGCTGATCCAAGAGAAGTCCATGTAGCATCCAGGCTGAGAGTTGCTTATACATGACCCCATGACACACGGCCAGGATTCTGAGTTGGGAGAAAAGCAAGAGCCTTAGAAGTTCACTTAAAGAACATTAACTCCCATAATGGAACAGAGGGCATGCTTTAAAATGCTACAGGATCAACAGAGTCCTGAGAGTTTGATGAGTCAGAAGGGAAATGACCAATTAAGCTAAAAATAATTGTGCTATTTTAATTTAAATGTTTGTGAGTGGACTGATTCAATTCCAAACTTGTAGCTTATGTATTAAAGTTTGAAATGTTCAGCGAATATTCTGATAGTCTAGGAGAAGCACATTTTCTTTCCTCCTTTCGTATAAATTAAGTTTCAAAACTGATGATTCCTGTTAATTAAATGTACTTACAGGAGTCTCTTTTTGGCTAACACAGTATTAAATTAGTTTTATTTTTGTTGAAATTATATAGGGAGAATAGATTCAATATACTTGAAAAAATATTATCCAACAAAATGCAGAAACTAAAACAAAATACGGAAAGATTGCTGGAGAATGGGATATTCACATGGTCTCAAAGGTTCACTCCCAAATAATATTAATTACAAAGGGAAAAATGTCCCTCTAAAATGGAGAGATCAACCAAAAACTTTTACAATCAGTAATGGGACAAACTTACTTTCCGTGCTTTCCAATATGATGCAACAGGAAATATGACCTATGTAGTATTCTTGCCAAAAATGTTTAACCCAAATCTAATCATGAGGAAATAATTAGAAAAATCCAGATTGCAGAACATTCTACAAGACAACTAGTCAGAACTCCTAAAATGTCGATGTCATCAAGGATTTAAAAAAAAAGGCAAGGAAGAGAACTGTTCCAAATTAAAGGAGATTAAAAAGACATGAACAACCAAATGAAACATGTGAACACTGAGTGAATCCTGTATTGCAAAAAAAACCAAAAAACAAACAAACAAATAAAAAACAAAAAACAACTCAGCTATAAAGAACTTCTGGAAGACAACTGAGGAAATTCAGATAATTTTGGATAACATATTGTTGAATTAATGTTAACTTTCTTGGGTGTGGTTTGGTATTGAAGTTATAAAAGAGAATGCCCTTTTTCTAAAAGGATACAAGCTGAAGTATTTAGGGGTTAAGTGTTATGATATCTGCGACTACTTTCAAATCAGCAAAAAATTGTGGTATGCATACATGTACATTTATATATTTACATACATATAACACACAGTTTATATAAAGGGAGAAAGAAAAAGTAAATCAAATGTGGCAAAATGTTAACTGGTGAAACTAAAGGATATACAGGTGTTTATTGTACAGTTCATTCAATATTCTTCTAGATTTGATATTTTTCAAAATAACTTAGAAAAAGAAACTAAAGATTAAGTCTGCTATTTGTAGTATGCTAATTGAGTGGAATCACACTTAAAAAGAAATCATATGGGAAGCCATTTACATTTTGCATATCTGAGTATGTGGTCTGTAAAATTTGGTCCCTGCAAATATATAATAAACATGTATACATCATATTATCTACACAAGGTTTCATATTCTACGCATAAAACTACATATATATTTATACAGAGAGAAACTATAGAGGATAAACATCAAAGTTAAGCTGAGTATCTCAAGAGGCTGAGATTACAGGTGATTTCTATTTCTTTGCATGTCTGTATTTTCTGTAATCAAAACGCATGTCTTTAATTAGAAAAAAAAGGCACAATAATAGAGAATTAAGTCCCTAAAGCACATTCTGGAAAGTTTCCTACTCTTTTGAGAGCTTACTTGTGCAGTGGTTCAATTGGAGATTGTTAAGAGTTTTGAGGGGGACTCAGAGATCACCGTTTCTAATTTTGCAGTTAATGCCACACCCTCCTTTTGAAAAATAAGGAGGAAGAGGGAAATAAGAAGATCAAACGAGTAGCCTTTGCTCAAAGTCCACATATATCTAATATAGTTATAATCATAAGACTCGTATAATTTTGTACCGTTTTCTCAACATTATAAAAAATATTTTTTACATATTACAGTATTTATAGTTTTAATGGTTTCATAGTCTATCAAGTGAATATACCTTTACTTAGCTTTCTTCCGCTGCTGGTAATTTTCTAATTTGCTGATATAGTAGACGACATTGCAATGAATAATGTTTGTATATATGGTTATTTTCTTCTTTGGAACAATTTTTTTAGGGTAAAATTTCTAAGAGTTGCATTATGGGATTGTAAAGAATATACATTTTTAAGGACCTTGATGTGAAAATACCAGCTATTCAAAATACACAAGTTCAGACGTAGCTAAGCTTTATCTGGCTCATGTAATGGAAATTCTCCAAGGATGACTAGATCCAACAATTAAAAAGGATTGCCTCAAGGGTATCTAGGCAACTAGATCCTAGCTTTAATACTCAATACTTCATAGCCCTCTTTTTGCAGTTTCTAAGCCTTCATAAGGGTTACATGCGCTCCCTGCGCATCAGTCTTTTCTACCCTTGTCATAACTTTCCCAAAGAAAACCTGAGACCACCTGAAAATAAAAAATGTGCAAAGTCAAGTCACTTGACCACCCCACTCCAACCCTCAACACCCAATTAAGCCATGACTTACTTTTCTAGTGCACTTCGAACAGGAGGCAAACCTCCACAGCTGTGTTTGTATACTGTTTCCAGGATTTGGCAACCATGAATCTGTGGAAAATACAGCCTTTTCAAACTGGATTCTGTTTTAATAGTTTATGTAGCACAAATTCATATTCAATATTCAATCCAAAGGGCACAATCCAGCAGAGAGTAGGGATAAACTTTCTCATCAGATCTATGTATAATTCCAATTCAGACTCCAATTCCAATGTGTGTGGGGTTTTTCCCACACCACTAAGTAATTTTCCGACACCAGAGGCTGCAGTGTCCTACAGTTCTATTTAAGTGTGACATTATCTACCCAGAGATAGCATCAGATTCCACAAGTTAAGAGCTCAGACTCACAAGACTGCACACCCATACACACTTCAGATGCCAATCATAAGCTCAGGTTGTTATCTCTGCTTCTGACCAACTAGCTACAAGACAGAGGTTTCCATGACCCCCTCCTTGGGTTCAATTAATTTGCTGAAGCGGCTCCCAGAGCTCAGGAAAACAGGTTGCTCACCAGATTACTGGTTTTTTGTTTGTTCGTTTGTTTTGTTTTTTACAAAGACTATCAAAGGATACAAATCAATAGCCAGGTAAAGATACAGAGGGCAAGGTCCCAAACAAAGGAGTTTCTGTCTCCACGGAGTTTGGCCCTGCATGGTCACACGAGAAAGCGTTATGGCTCATTAACCCAGAAGCTCTCTGAACCCTGTTCTTTTGGGTTTTTATGGAGGCTTCATTGCATAGCCATGACTAATTAAATCATTGGCCACTGGTGAAGGAACTCAATCTCCAGCCTTACTCCCTTCCCTGGAGGTGGGGGGGGCGGGGTGGTGGTGGTGGTGGGTGGGACTGAAAGTTCCAACCCTCCAATTACATGGTTGGTTCCCCTGGCAACCAACCCCCATCCTTAGGTACTTGCCAAAAGTCACCTCATTAACAACAATTCAGGTGTAGCTGATAGGGGTTTGTTATGAATATCAAGACAACTTCATCACTCTTATCACTTAGGAAATTCCAAGGGTTTTAGGAGCTCTGTGCTAGAGACAATATGAAGACAAAATATATATATTTCTTATTATAAATCATAATATCACAGCAGGTGTTCTCAAAGTATGAATTCTATGGCCTCTTTCTCCCTCTACACCCAAAACCACCTCCAGCAGCATCAGCATCACCTGGGAAGTTATAAGAACTATAAATTCTTGGGCCCCACTCCAGACCTACTGAATCAGAATCTCTGCGGTAGGGCCCAGCAACCTGGTTTTAATAATCTGCTCCAGGTGATTCTAATGTACAATGAAGTTTGAGAGCTACTGTACTAGAGAAAACAGAAACATTTAGAATTGAAATCCCAAGCAAAGAGATAAAGAAAGCTCTTTATTTCAGATTAAGGCCTAATTCAGACTACTCATAAGGTATACATTTTTCCAAAAATCTGCTTCCTCTTGCTATGTCCTCTGGCTCTCTCTTTTTTGAAAATTGCTTTATTGAGATATAATTTACATACCATAAAATTTACCCATTTAAAATATACTGTTCGACAATTTTTAGTAAAGTTAAAGCAGTGTACAAACATCACCAGCAATTCCTTTTCATCATTCTAAAAGGATCCCTTGTAAAAAAAAATAAAAAATAAAAAAATAAAAGGATCCCTTGTGCCTGTTTGCAATCATCCCCATCTCACTCCCAGCCCATGTTCTTGACCACGTCAGTTTTTTACTCTGTAGAGTCATAGCACACTAGCTTCTCTACCACCTCCCTGGCAAAAAGGAAAATGTGCCCATCTTCAGTCCCTCTATTCATTTTCCACTCTCCTTGCTGTGGCCAATGGAAGCTGAAAGTCAACTGAGAGGTGCCACTAGGCTTGGAATCCTTACACTAAGTCCACTTACCAAGAAGGTTCCCTCCAATTTTGGGAGACAGACTAGTAGAATGTTGAAGAGCATAGTCTTTCAAGGCAGAGAGACCTGGGTGTATATGCCAACTCTACCATTTACTACCATCTGTGTGACCCTAGGTACTTTCTTAACCTATTTGACCCCTTAGAGGATTGCATGTGATAATGTATGTGAAGCAATTTGCACAGTGCCTGATATACAGCAAGTGTACAATAAAAGGTCACTGTTATTTGATGAGGGCAATCAGCTTTGAAGAGCCAAAGAGCATCTACCCTGATGGCTTTGCTGGCACAGAATGAACACAGCAGAGCGTAAGTTTCTGTACTTATACAGCAAAAAAAATGAAGTAGCAAGCTAGCAAATTAACTGGTTAACTAGATATAATCATCAAGGTGAACACTCCTAATTAGTTAAGGCACAAATACAACAGCTTAAAAACATGGAGCTAAACATGTTTGTTTTGGTCCAATTAAGGACCACTGGGTAGATTCTTCTTCTAATGTGAAATCTCTTCTAATGTGAAAGCATTTATTCCTCTGAGTTATTAAATGCCCAGAAAAGACATTCCCCTGACATTGAGAACTCTAACTTTTTAATTTGTGATAAGAATAGGAATATTTAACTAATAAAATAAACATCTGGGTTTTGCCCAATGGTCTAATTCTCAGAAAACTGCCAGCACCCTAACCATAAGCCTAATACTGTCTTTCTAAGGAATAACTTTCAGCTTCTCCTCAAGATCCATATCCAACAGTTCTAAATCCTTAGCGCAAAAAGCTCTCACCCCCAAATATCCATAGCATTTTTCTCTTACCAGCAGCATTCCTGGGTACATCTATTAACATTTTCCCCATCTTCTAGACCAGGAGGTGCTTAAGGGCAGGGTTATAATTTATTTTTGCATTCATGACAGCATGATACCCAAACAGATATTGTTGAATGAATTAACAAATAAAAACTACTAAAAACAAGGGTCTTCAAAAAAGAATGTAAGGGAAAATTAAGACTATTTCCATGGTGCTAGGAAAGAGCAAAGAAAACATGAAACTTCTCACCTTTTGACTTTTAATTTGTTCTACTACAACCATCACAGAGGGAAAAAGGAGCTGGAACTGCAAAGCAGAGAATAATTAGTAGAGTCTATAATTAAATACAATGAAAAACATTACTTCAGGAAATGCTTTTGTTTCTAAATAGTTTCACTTAACATAGAGCATTAACATCAGACATTAAGTTTTAACTAAGTTTGGAGCTTTTCAAACAGTTCTGATGATCTTAAAATATAAAATGCTGGGCCTGAATTCAGAAGAAAAAAGTTTTCCAAAAAATGCTATAAGTTAGGTTACTCTAACAATATCAACAGATTCCATGGCATTTTGTTATTTGGGCAGCATACCTGATCTAAGGAGTAATTGACATGTGATATGGAGAGATGGGGGTCGGCCAGGAACTGCAACAAAAAACATTGTGATTAGGGCTCCACACATAATTTCTCAAATCCATTTGATCTATGAAAACTAGAAGGGAATCTGAGAATGGGCTTAGTGTTAGTTTTAGGCGATTGAGAACTGAAGATTTATAGAAGATTAATTCTGATTTTTAGGTGATAACAATACCAAAGCTAGGGCTTTTATATATTCCCTTAGGTACCTTTGCCATGATCTGCACGCCACTTTGATCATGGCTTGGGCAATCACAGCATGTACACCGTACCCTCCAGCCACACAGAAAATAGCTCTCTTAACCACCAGATCATATCAAAGGGCATTTCAAATTGAAAAACATGCCCTAATCTGCTGTCCCAGAAACGGTGTTCCCATATCTCCTCTCACCTCTTGTTCCAAATCAAGCAGTGCTTGGCGATAAGGTTGCAAAACGGAGTCCAGACCTGTGCAGAAGGCCCTTAGGTAGATTCCATGTAACCCACCTTGGCCCTGCTGAGATGGATGGTGATCCTGAAATCAAACAAAGAGAAGTCAGCTTCTCAGCTGAGACCCTGAAACCTGAGGAAGACATCCCTTATTAGTGGTATTGTTTTTGCTTCAATAATTCCATCTCAAAGCAGTACTTCAGTGAGAAGAAAAAACAACCGAAGAGATGGATTTTGAGTTCTTGTCTTTTAAAATGTGATATTTTAATTTTTCGAGCGGCCCAGATGTTACAAGCAGTTACTACTACTACATACTGTCAGTGGAGTTTTTTCTACAACTTGATTTTATAACTTCCAGTTTAAATCCTTTTGGTGGCTTCTCACTGCCCCCAGAATAATACCTAAACTCCCCCACATGGCAAATTCTGGTCCTTACTCTCTCTTCAAATTTATCTTTCACTGTTTCCAATTTCACATCCTCATTTCCAAACTACCTGCAGTTCACCAAATGTGCCTTGCTTCCATTTCTCACCCCCATGAATTTGGATGTGTTCTGCTTATAACTGTGCACTCACCTTTGTGACAAATACCTACTCTTCCTGCAGGACTCAACTCAATCATCTCTTCTCTGCAAAGTCCTTCCTAACTCTCCCTAGGGAATTAATAGTTTCTCCCTTGTTGCTTTCATAGCATCTCTAGTACTGAAATTGTACTTTTGTTTATATGTCCCCTTCAAGAGCTTCATGAAGCAAGGGCCCACATTTTATTCACCTTTGTATTTCAGCTCTTCACACAGTTCATGGAACAGAGGGTAAATATTTACTGAATAAATAAAATGACCTCCATCCTCATTCTAATATCTCTTCCCCTGCCAGGCCTGGCAATTCATCTCAACATGAATCTGATAGTCAACATGGGGAGTTAGACGACTCTCACCAAGAGGCTATTTATAAATATGGTTGTCTTTCAGGAAACCTAAAATCTTTTTATAAGAACTTCTTCTGTAGTTTTATATGGGGAATTATGGTTAACAATTAACTAGAGGCCATGATGACTAGCTTCTCTGGCTATGGACTGATTTGGGTGATCAGGCTCTAGTAGCAGTAGATACAACAGCAGAATTCAGCAACAAATGTGGTAGGAAACTTGGGCTCAAGAGCTATAAGGCACAGGGTAGCCAGGGGATGCTGCAAAGGATACTAGTAGTTCCTGGAGATGAATGTTGACAGCTATAATAAGAATAGCATGGGCACAGGGTGAAGTAGATCAGATCAACTTACAATCAGTCAATTTTGTTTTGATCTTTTGTTGCTCTAGAGAAATGAATGTCTTCATTTATCACAAAATGAAAGAGAAAATGAGTATGCTTTTTACTTTTCCAATAAAGAGTTACTACAGATATCTTTAGACTTTGGGAAAGTAGGAATTCACATATTACATAAGATGAAACCCACACAGTCACACGAATATAGAGCAGATTTTTTTAAGTATTATATACAAAAAATTAAAATTAGAGGCCTTTCCACCTATATCAATATATATACAGATTATAAGTGTGGTAATTAAATGTGCCCTCATTAATGTGATTTCTTGGCAAACTGACACTGATTATATTTTAAACTCATGTTTAGCTTATGTATTTTCTCTGTAATAACATCAGTTTGAGTGAACCAGAATCCATCCCAGAGATTAAAATATGAGGCATTATCCTTTAACTCCTTTGCTTCACAGATTACCACCAAAGGCCTGACAACCAATTTATGAAAAAGGGGCCAGAGGGTATTGGTTGCATTATTTCAGAAAAGCATCCTTCTTCTTCCTTTCTAGAAGTCCCCGTCTTTCTCTTCAACCAGAATCATTCTTTCAAATGGGAAACAGTCATCACTGAATTAGTCACACAATTTGGCAGTCTTTTTACTTATCAGTGACAGAACTGCAGACTGTTAAAGAGAACTTTAAAACTTCTCTTTAAAAAACTTTGAGCGCTTACTATGTACCAGGCATTTGACATAAATTACCTTGTTTACTCCTCACAACCCTATGAGAAAAGTATGGACACTGAGCCTTAGTTACTGAGCATTTGGTTACTGTTGAGCAGTCTATCGCCAGTGAGTGATGGAGCGGGACACAAATCCTTGACCTCTACACTATACTGACTTCCAATTAATTCACAGTATGGATAATATTTATAAAATGCTTACAATGTTACAAGTACCTTCTCTGGTTTAACTCTTTTATTTACAAATTTAAAAAATGAAGCCCAAAGATTTTAGTTGCTTGCCTCAATGTGACTAAAGTAGTGAGAAGCAGAGTGGCAAAGGAATTTGAAATAATGCTTTATGATTTTACCTCTGGAATTGGAACTCTGGTCCAGCTCGAACTAACTTAATTCAGTTCTCCTAAAACTCAGGCAAAGTGTATTTTTTCTTATACCAATCTGCCGTAATTAGTCTCTGTGTATATTTTCCCTGGCCTTCACTTGAATAAGTCGTGATGAGAAATTCATAACTTCTTGCAATTTATTTCACATGAATTACCAGTAGATTCACTGAAAGCCTTACATACCTCAAACCCTCTGGAGATGTACATTCCCTGAGAACAGGAACCTACCTGTTGCTGCACATGGCCTGTGTACTGTTCAATGAACTCAGTGAAGCGAATATAGTCTGTGCCAAGTCGGCAGAGTCGATTCAGGACACTGGTTTCACTGGGATGGAGAAATGGGAAGTCCTGTGACACCTGCAGAAGAGGAACCAGGCTAAAAACACTAATGCCTGTGATTCACTGAGTGCCTGTCTTTGAGGTGCTTCAGGTGTGTTACGCTATTTATCATTTCCTTTCTCAAGATGCCTATTCAAGATTGGTAAATTATGGATAACAAAACTATTTCCAAACCATTACAAAGGTATGTTCCCCAACCCCAACCTAATTA
Source organism: Pteropus vampyrus (assembly GCF_000151845.1). Classification (NCBI taxonomy): domain Eukaryota; kingdom Metazoa; phylum Chordata; class Mammalia; order Chiroptera; family Pteropodidae; genus Pteropus; species Pteropus vampyrus. Next base: position 8,636,726 of record NW_011888800.1, on the reverse strand, counting down.
ACTCTTCATTGAAATAGGTGTTAACACATGGTAAAGAATTCAAACAATACAAAATGGAGTACGATAAAAATAAGTCAGCCTCCCCAGAGGCAGCTACTATTACCTGTTTCTTATACAATATTTCAGGAATAGTGTATAAGGACATGGGGGTTTGACCTGGTTGCAAAAAAGTCTCTTTAGCAGACTCCAGGGGTTTCTCAGACATATTCTTAGGATTTACAAATTCTCTATGAAATTTTAAATTGTTTTCAATAAAAATGTAAAATAAATATAGCATACTATAATCTGTAAAAGCACCTTATAACTGGACATATACATTTAGTATCCATATTTTCATTTGTACTTTTAATTTAAATGATGGCCAAATGATAACCTAGTATGCTATATAAAGGTTTCACAGCAGTTTAACTAGAAAAAAGTAGTGGGAGAATGCATTCATTCAACAAACTTAAAAAAATTTGGCAAAATAGACATAAAAATTACCATGTTAGTCATTTTTAAGTGTACAGTTCTTGGCATTAAGTACATGCACATTGTTGTGCAACCATCACCACCATCCATCTCCAGAACACTTTCATCTTCCCAAAATGAAACTCTATACCCATTATGACTCCCTGTTCTCCCTCCCCCAGCCCCTAGCAACCACCCTTCTATTTCCTGTCTCTATGAATTTGACTATAAATCCCTCAAATAAGTGAAATCATACAATATTTGTCCTTTGAGACTGCCTTATTTCAGTTATGATAGTGTCTCCAAGATTCATCCATGTTGCAGCACGTGTTAGAATTTCCTTTTTAAGACTGAAAGATATTCTATTATAGGTATAGACCACATTTTGTTTATCCATTCATCTGTCCATGGACACTTGAGTTGCTTCTAACTTCTGGCTATTTATAATGCTGTTATGAACATGGGTGTACAAATAACTGTTCAAATCCCTGTTTTTACTTCTTTTGGTTATATTTCCAGATATTGCTAGATCATTTGGTAAGTCTACGTTGAATTTTTTTGAGGAGTCACCATACCATTTCCCACAGGGCTGCACCATTTTACATTCCCACCAGCAAAGCAGAAGCGTTCTAATTTCTCTACAACCCTCACCAGTAGTTATTATTTTCTGTTTTTTTAATTATAGCCATCCTAAAGGATAGGAAGTGATATTTCATTGTGCTTTTGATTTGCATTTTCCTAATGATTAGTGATACTGATCACCTTTTCATTTGTTTATTGGCCATAGTATAGCTTCTTTGAAGAATCAACTAAATTTTAACGAACATCTACTTACCCCAGGCTCTGTGCTAACATTCTGAAATTAAATAGTGAACAAAATTAGATGTGGCTACTACCCCCCAAAGAACTTAGCATATTACATATTCATATTGTGAGTATTGTATTTTGTGGATGTCATCTTTATATCATAGTAAATGTGGTAATAGGCAAAGAAGAATTTTTCTGTTACCGAGTTCACAATAATTTGATTGGAAATCCACTTAATGTAGATTTTAATGACAAAATGCTAACCAAATCTCATGTTAATAACTTAGAGGCAACATGATGTCATGCCAGATGGGGCTGAATCCCTGAGTTGTCTCTCACTTGCTTGAAATCTTAGGCAAATTTCAATACCTCTCTGTGCTTCAATTTTTATACCTATAAAGTAGAGATAATAATTGCGAGGGTTAAATAAGTTAAAACATGTAAATCACATGTGCCAAGCACATAAAAAGTACTCAATACATGTAAGCATTTTTTTTTTTATTAAGACAGCTCTATCCAGTTATCAAGTGATACTCCCATTAAAACTTGCATTTTGAGCAGTGCTTGTTGGCACAGTTTTAGAAAAGCTGAAGGTCTAGTTATTCTAAAACAACAAATGATACCTTAAAGTTATTGATGGCATTTGGTACAATCTATTTATATGATCAAGCATTCTCTACATTAGTTACTGAAGTCAAAAGAGAAAATACAGAGTCAGATATGTAGCAAAGTCATTCTATTAAACTCAATACTGGTGATTTAGTTTCAGCAAAACAACAGTATATGTCACATTATATCAGTGGTTCTCAATTTTGCCCCCCAACGGACATTTAGTAATGGCTAGAGATATTTTTGTTTACCACAACTCAGGGGGTATTACTTAGGCTTCTAGTTAGCAGAGCCAGGGATGCTGGTAAACATACTACAATGCACAGGATAACTTCCCACAACAAAGAACTATTCAATCTAAAATGTCAATAGTGCCGATGTTAATTCAAATTTGTCATTTCAGTAGTTTTGTTTATTTTGTAAAAAAAATCTGGTTCTGTAGTTATTTAAAAGAGTAATATACTTGAATTTATACTTAGCTTAATGTGTATACATATTCGATATTACAATGAAAGGATTTTTATTAACGGTAGGCAATCATGACAAATTTCTCCTTTATTCAAATGTGAAAAACACTGATCTGCAGAACATATGCAATATTTGCTGGTTTTGGTGGCCTTTTCTTGCACAAATATCTAAACACCTACTTTGTGGCAGAAATTGTGCCAGATGCTTCTGGTACATCTATGAAGATCACTGTAGTCTTTGCCCCCACAGGCAATACATATGTGAGAGAAAGACTAGAAACAGGCAACTACAATAAATAATATGAATTGCGGTAAGTCTTATAAGAGAAACAATTTGCTGTGAAAGAGCATAATTGCATAAGGGGAGGATGCGTAAGAGATGCTCAGAGAAAGTTGTTCTGAGGAGGTGACTTTAAAGCTGAGATCTTGAGGAAAATATCTCATTGAGACTTTTTTATAAGACAGAAAGGCAGCCATCTTTCCTATACCGTTATGTCTTTGTACTTCAGATTGTAAAGCATCCACAAATTCTTCCTGAACAATTTCCTCCTATATGCCTGACATTGTGCTAGTTTTACAAGGGAAAAGAATAACAAGAGGAACTGTTGAATGTATAGGTTTTATTGACTAAAATATAATTTTTCTGCTCTTCCCCAGTCTCTACTGCCAATTCTCACAGAAATAGTCATGACTTTGTCATCACACAGAGTTAGATACAAATCTTGCCATTACCAGAACTAGTAGCCACTATAAGCTTCAGTTTGCTCATCTGTAAACTGGGGCTAACAATACCTAATTACTAATTTACTGAGAGGATTAGATAATATAACTTTCAGAAGGATTAGTAGAAAAGACTAGTTCAGATACTGGAGCCAAACAGACCTGGGTTCAAGATCAAGCTTGCCAATTACCAACTATGTGACACAGGCAGTTAACCTGTAATATGAAGACAGGTGATTATAAAGATAAATGAAATAATGCATATAGTTTGTAGCCTCTCCTCTTCATATATTCCCGATTACACGAAGGCCCCCTTCTAAATTCTCATGGTGCAAAAATTTCCTGAGAAAGGAGTCATGAAACACACTTATTCATTTTTTCATTCAACAAAATTGGCTTAACCCTTATTGTGCGTTAAGCACTATGTAGTTGGTCTACCTTTCAAAACTCAATTCAAAAGAGTGCAAAGGTGGAGTACGGCCATGCCACCCTGAACACACTGGATCGCGTCTGATTTCAGAAGCTAAGCAGGGTAGGGCCTGCTTAGTACTTGGATGGGAGACCACCTAGGAAGATCAGATGCTGTAGGCAATAAAAAAATAAATAAATAAAATAAAATAAATAAAAGAGTGCAAGGGTGAACATAAGAGAAAGTGCTTCTCTCACTGTTATATCTAGTTTTCCAGCAACTCTCACTCAAACGCCTCAACTTCAGGTGTGGTCCCAGGTGTGGTCCAGGTCTCCCGCTCCCTCCCCGAAGGCAGGGTCATCCCTCCGTTTCCTAGCCTAGGCCCAGCCCTCTCAAGGTGTCGACGTCACCCGTAGACCCCTCGGGGCACTGCCCTCTAGTTACCTGCCCAGGAACACGCCCCGCGCCCCCACAAGCCCCGCCTCCTCAGTCTAAGACTCCTCCCCCATGCACTGGCTCAGGTCTACCCACTCAGCTCTCTTTAGTTCCCGCGCTCTTAGCCGGGCGGTACCTGAAGGCCGCTCCGCTTGTTCCAGGTGAAAATGGACCCTGGGTACCCGCTCAGAGCCAAGAGCAATTCGTGGATCATTCCCACGGCGGACCACGAGTCTTTATATACGTCGCTCCCTCCTCCAGCGGCCCTCCAGGCTACCGCAAAGTCGAATGCCCCCTTCTCGACACGCGCACAGGCCCCTGGGACTGACAGTTCCGCTTGAATCTACCCGCCGAGACAACTGCTGCTGGAGGAGCTGACGGAAAACGGGGAAAGTGAGCGCCGTGTGCCCGGAAGCGCGGTACGCGATCGGCTGACTCTAGCCCCGGCTCCGCTGGAGAGTCTAGGTAGCTGCTTTTGCGCATGCGCCCTGAGCGCCAGAGTCACCCGCTCGGACTTCCGGTTTGGGAGCTGGACTAGGAGGCTGGCTGGAGAGCCGGGCCTAGGGTCCACCCTGGGTGGGTGAAGCTGGCCGGCAGGCAGAGATGCGAGTGGGCTGAGGGACAGCCTGAGACGGAGACATCCCCAGGGGTGGGCCGGAGGGTGCTCTCAGGGCGCCTTTGCCCGGTCGGAGGCCTCTGGAAGGGACTGCACGACAGCTCCAAGAGTGACCTGGCCGGAGGGAACCAAGACAAAGAGGCCGGAACACCGCACCCGCCGCTCCTTGAGCTAAGCTCAGCGCCCGCGAACGCCCCGGCGCTCGGATCTCCTGGCCAGCAGCACCCGAGATCGTCCTTAGGGGACCCATTGCTACTGTCCCTTCGGACTCCCTCTCTCCTTCAACTCAGTGCAACTCTCCCCAAGCTCACCCAGCCCTCGCGTCAGGAGCCGAAACCAGCTTCTCCCAATGCGCGAGGTTTCCTGTTAGTAGTTCCCAAATATTTCCTGAGCGGTTATTTCTACTGTGAGGGAAAACAAAGACTCAGTATTCAGTACTTTTTTGTGTGGGGTGGAAATTGATAGTTGTAGGTCCAAGGGGGCAGGGCGGACGTAGAGGGTCCCGAGGATCTCGCAGGTACTGTGGGAGGTCAGCTGCGATCAGCTGGACAGAGGCTTTTCGTTGCCTTGAGCATGATGGTGACTTGTCTTTATTTAAATCCTCTGAACTCCCGGTCTCCCATATGTTTTGAACTCACTATGCAGTATTGGTGAGGGGAGCTAAATGGGATCAGATTTGGAGGTGGTGAAAGAGAAGCAGGCTACTTTCTTGTCTCTGCTGCTTCCCCGGGCTGCCCTGGGAAGTCGCCCAGAAACGCAGCTTTTGAAAGGTTTCTCTCCATGCTGTTTGGCTTGCAGTCCTGAATTTAGTGCTGCCTCAGATGGCTACATGGAGCATATATATGGGAAGTCAGGCCAGCTCTGGCAAGACTTGATATGAGTATATTCCTTCTGATAGTGTCATCTCTCTCTACCCTAGGAGGAAACTCTTCTTTCAGAGAGATACTCATCTGCAGGTGATTCTCCAAGGACATGGGAAGATAGGTGTAAGCCCTGGAGCCCAGACCCTTAAGTGGAGGGAAGCTGCTTTCTGCTGTGAATGATGGCCAAACCCACTCTGAGAGGGAATGGTACTAACTCTGAGACCTTCCGACAGCGCTTCAGGAAGTTTCATTACCAGGAGGTAGCTGGGCCCCGTGAGGCTTTCAGCCAACTCTGGGAACTTTGCTGTCGGTGGCTAAGGCCGGAGGTGCGCACCAAGGAGCAGATTGTAGAATTGCTGGTGCTAGAGCAGTTCTTGACCGTCTTACCCCGGGAGATCCGGAAATGGGTACAGGAGCAATGTCCAGAAAGTGGAGAGGAGGCTGTGGCTCTGGTGGAAGATTTAGAAAGAGAGCCTGGAAGACCTGGACGTTCGGTGAGAAGGGAGGGGAAATTCAGAAGTGTGTGATTGGGCAAGGGCAAAGATAAAGGGTCAAATTAAGGGTCAGACAATTTTAAAGAGGGGCACAATCTCCCTTGGTGGTGCTTATACTTCTGGTCCTGGAACAGGTAATTTTTTTCAGATACAGCTTATCTGGAGATGCTACCTGGGTGTACCTTTGCTATCCTGTCATGAGTTTTTCAGTTTCATAGTTTTTTATTTAATAGGGAAGAAAGGGAACTCTCTTTTTTACCTGTAGTTGGGTTTGCTATTTTCATATGTTCCTTCTGGAGTTTTAGCTGCTCTAACAGTAATGGAGAAAGAATGACCCTTGTTTGCTATTAACACCCCACTCCCCCACCCAACCCTAGCCATATCTCAAAAGGACAGTCTCTTTTAGGGTATTAAATAATCTCCTCTGGGAATGCCCCTCATTTTGACATTGCAGTGACAATTAATGGGGGTTGTTTCTAGGTCACAGTCTCTGTGAAGGGGCAGGAAGTGCGCTTGGAGAAGATGACACCCCTGAAATCATCACAAGAGTTATTAAGTGTTCGGCAGGAGTCAGTGGAACACCAGCCCAGGGGTGTACCCAAGAAAGAGAGGGCAAGAAGCCCAGACCTGGGACCACAGGAGCAGATGAACCCAAAGGAGAAGCTCAGACCTTTTCAAAGGAGCGGTGAGGAGTAGATTCATATGGGAAGATAGGATGCCATTCTAAGTTGGGAAATAGGGTTGGGAACAGTGGGAAAGGGATTCTAGAAATGAGTGAAAATTGTAGAGTATGCAGTTGTGGGAACCTTCTAAAGGCATGTAGTTTAGCTCTCTGCTGCAGTAAGTATTCTTATATTTCCTCTTTTGATAAGTCTGCCAAAGGATGGTTCCCTAGTTTTTATCAGAACTTGGAACTATTTTATTTCTTCTAGGTAATGATGATAAAAATTATTTTCTATACTTGAAAGTACACCTTCTAGTCATTTTCCTTCTCCAAAACAAACTATATTTGTTTTTTTAAGCTTTTCTCCCAACAACTCCATTATTCAGACATACTAAGTTTTTATTACTCTCTCTTGGAAACTTTAAGTTCTCCAAAATTATATATACTATTCCAGTGAGGGACTGGTAGGGAGGCAGAATAAGAATTTTACTTTAGAATGTCACTATATTTTCTTTCAGAATAGCTCAACTAATTATTTGATTATTATTGTTCACTTGGTTAACTCCCAGGACTGATAGCTTTCCCTACTGTCTTTGTGCCTAGTGCTTATTCTTGTATGATTTTGTAGAGCTTGTTTTTCTTCTTTGTACTATGTTGAACTCCTATTGTATGTTTTTTGTTTGATCATTTAACTCGTTAAGGTTGTTCTGAATTCTGATATTATCATCCAAGAAGCTAGCCTTCTCAGCCAGTTTGGTAATGGTCTCTGTTTAGTCATCCAGATGCAATCCTTCAACACCATACACAGATTTACAGAATTAATCGGTTTTTGAACACCTACCATGTGCTCAACACCTTGCAGGGAATTCTGCAAAAGAAAAGATGCCTTTCTTCAAAAAGCTTACAATATGATTTGAGAACATAACAGCAAACATAAATATGTGCTGAATTGAACTGTACTGAAACAGTACCAAACAATGACTTGTTACTCTATTGTGAGTACAATAGGGATTTGGCAGAGTGGGAGATGAGGGAGGGCTGTAGGGAATGCTTTACCAGGGCACTGACAAATGCAGCTTCTTGAAGAATGGGTTAAATTTGGATATGAGAAGAGTCTGATATGAATAGATAGTGCAACTCAGGTTAAGACCTGGCAATATAGCATGTGAGCTGAGGAAGCAAGAGCCTCGAGTTAAGTAGGACAGTGACTGCTGTAGTTTTCTGGGTGTGAGGTGAGTCTATACCTGGATGGTGGTAGTAGGAATAGGGAAGGACATACTAAGGGAAAAATCTTTAAAACTTGGTGACTAAGTGTGAAGGAAACAGATGAGTTGAAGACCATCTCTGTTCTGCTCCCCTCCCCCTTGAAATCACTCTGAGTTTAATTCTCTAGCCCCAAGTGGAGAACTATAGGAGACAGGAAATGACTGTTCCCAGCAGTGCCAGGGGACCTGCCTACAAGTGGTCAGGAGGACTAGGGAGCAACTTGGAACAGAATTATCTGCTCTGAACATACAACGGAACCTTTTCCTCTTTTGTCACCCTGCTCTGGAAAATAAAATATTTCTCATATTTTGAGGTTTCATGTCTTTCCCCCTACTTTCTTCAACTCACTGAACTTTCTGAAAATATTTCCTTAGACACTTTCTTTATAAGCCTTTTGGATTAAAAAAAAAAAAGGCAGGTCTGAACTCAGAGATGTTTTTATGATCAGTCCATATGACATCCTTTGTTTGCTTCCCTGCAAGCAGGATTTCCATTCCCTAAATCTGGTGTGGTCTCCAAGTTGGAGCAAGGAGAGCCTTGGATCCCAGATCTGGGCTCCAAGGAAAAGGAATTCCCAAGAGGCAGTCACACAGGAGACAGACAAATGCATGCTGGTCTGTTACCATCCAGGAGAGAGAAAAGAAGCTGGGTGGAACAGGATCACTGGGGCTTTGAGGATGAGAAGGTGGTGGGTGTGCACTGGGGCTATGAAGAGACCAGAACTCTCCTCGCAATTCTTAGTCAGACTGAATTTTATGAGGCTCTCCGGAACTGTCATCGGAATAGCCAAGTATATGGGGCTGTGGCTGAGCGGCTCCGGGAGTATGGCTTCCTCCGGACCTTGGAACAGTGTCGGACCAAGTTCAAAGGTCTCCAGAAGAGCTATCGGAAAGTCAAAAGTGGCCACCCACCTGAGACCTGCCCCTTCTTTGAAGAGATGGAAGCCCTAATGAGTGCTCAGGTCATTGCCTTGCCCAGTAATGGCCTGGAAGAGGCAGCTTCTCATTCTGGATTGGTGGGCAGTGATGCTGAAACTGAGGAGCCAGGGCACGAGAGCTGGCAGCATGAGGGAGCAGGAGAGGACATAGCTGAAGAGTCTGACAGTGATGAAACGGGCCAGGAAGCCACCCCCCAGGACCCCAACAACTCAACTGCACCTGTCCTATTCCGAAGCCCAAGTGGTAAGAAGCTTTTGTTCTTGGGGTTTTGGGATTAGACTTGAGTTATGAGACTGGATGTGGAGTCAGGAAGCTTAATGTCACCTGTCAGCTTTATCACTTAAATAGAGAACAGAGGCACTTTTCAGTTCTATGCGTATTTCATTCCCCTGTGGGAAAGTCAGTGAGATAAGTAGTAAGTAGGAATAATTGTAGGTATTTTAAAGAAATACACTCAGAAAATTCAAGAGTCTTGAAAAAAATATTCCTTCCATTTCTTTACTATTTTTTCCTGATTATAAAACCATTGAAGGCTGAGAAAAGCTTGGCATTACTTTATCTTTGAGAACTAATATCCATTGAGCACCTTATGTAAACTGGTGCTTTACCTTTTACTCTCCCTAATCTCAAAGTCAGTTTATTATGCATTCCTTTTTACTTAGAATAACATAGTGAAGGATTGCCCAAAGTTGGAGAAACATTTTCTGAGTCTCCCTTATGAGATTCACAATACACACTAGCATTTATAGAGGAATGAGAAGTCCTACAGCAAGAAATCTTTTTTAACACTTTATGTTGAAATATTACTTGCCTGTGGAAACAGTTTTGTATCATTTAATTACTGCTGACGTAATTTCTACAACCATGTTGTTATGGAAAGAGCACCAAAATACGAGTCAGGAGGCTTTGTTTCTAATCCTGACCACCAAACAGCTGAGTGCCCTTGGACAATTATCTGACCATTTCAAAGTTTTTTTCCTGAACTGTAAAATGGGGCATGGCAGCAGGACTACATCTCTAAAGTTGCAGGTCCACTGTGAACAGTGATCTCTTCCTTTCATTTTTTATTATGTGTGTGATGTTACTTTAGTTCTGTTCTAGTCTTCTTCCTATCTTCCACTTTTCTTTTGTTTTATTTCATTCTTTTTTTTTTTGTCACTGGAGTAAATCACAAATGTGGCACATGTGTTAGCTACTGTTATTTTTGTTATCTTTGTTTTCTTTTCCTCCTTTCCCACTGCTTTTTCTTTGTTTTCCGATTCTTCCCCCTCCTCCTTTACTTGCAGTGAGTGGAGGATAATGGAAACAACGTGTAATCTCCAGCTAGTTTTCAAGTGAGAGGAAGATGCTTTGACTCCCTTCTTTTGACCTTGGGTACCTTCAGGGAGCAGAGTCTATAATGATTCTGATGAAGTACTGCCTAAGCGGGGCCTACAGCACTGGCATGTGTTCAGGCCAGGAGATGTCTGATCTGCTTCCTTCCTTTTTCTGGGTTCTGCCAGTCCTTCTCTCCTAATGATAAGGTGCATGACTATCAAGTTCTTATCTTGTACCCTTGCAGGTCTTTGCTATTGTTGTTTTTTGTTTTTGAGATTGTGGCAAGTGAAGAAGGGCCATAATAGGGATTAGGCAGCAATGTCATATTTTTAAAAGAGAGACTGTTCCTTGATATTTTGAGTCATTCTTTCGGAAATTTTCATGGCACTGAGGCTTTAAAGCCCTGGATTAAGTGGAGCTGAAATTTCTCTTTTGGTGACAGGTGTACACTGGGGCTATGAAGAGACAAAGACTTATCTTGCAATTCTCAGTGAGACTCAGTTTTACGAAGCCCTCCGGAACTGTCACCGTAACAGCCAGCTGTATGGAGCAGTAGCTGAGCGGTTATGGGAATATGGCTTCCTTAGGACACCAGAGCAGTGTCGGACAAAGTTTAAAAGCCTACAAACCAGCTATCGGAAAGTTAAGAATGGCCAAGCACCAGAGACCTGTCCCTTCTTTGAAGAGATGGATGCTTTAGTGAGTGCCCGGGTTGCTACTCCACCCAGTGATGGTCAGGAAGAGGACACAGCCTCTTGCCCCATCCAGGAGACCAGTGAGGCCGAAGCTGAGAAGCAAGCTGAGGAGGCAGAAGAAGCCACAGAAGATGATGATTCTGAGGATGATGAAGAGGATACTGAGCTACCCCCAGGGGCTGTCATGACCCGTGCTCCAGTCTTATTCCAGAGCCCCAGTGGTAAGATCCTTTTACTTCTTAAGACCTAAACAGCAAAGGGGAGGCAGTGGACTTAGGAGAAAAATCATCAGACTGAAGACCAGGAGAACTGGCCTCTACACCCAGGTCTCATGGATTCTTCTTGTGACCACCTATCTCTTCTCCATGCTCCCTTTCTACTAAAGCAGCTCAGTGAGGGGATATAAATTTTTTACTTGACTTGCCTCCTCACACTACAGCATCAATCCGAGATGGTTGCAAACTTTGTAAGTTTGCTATCATCTACATGTGAGCTGCCAGGTTTTTAAAAGTTGATTCTCATTATCTTTGTTCTTCTAGTTTCAGCTTGTATACCAGATGAAAACCTGGTAACCTCTTTCTTCAGATACACATATGCAAAAGCCTGAGATTTCTGAGGGAATTGACCCTTTGAATCTCTGCTGCTGTATAAGGAAAAAAAAAAAAACAACCCTTCACTATGGCTTCCCTTCTTATGGGAATAAGAATTCTGATTTTTGAGTCATACATGTATGCGTATGTGGATCTGCACCTGTTTTTTATTAGCTGAGTGACTCAGCAAGTTATTTAACCCTGTAAGTTTACTATCTATGAAGACCAACCTCAAAAGGTTGATGTAAATGAGGTACCTTGGTGAAGCACCTAGCACAATGCCTGGGCACACAGTAAGTATTCAATAAATAGCAGTTTTTTCCCCCCAAAAAAGTTCTTTAGGTCATCATTCTTCAAGAGTGTTCCGTGGAGTACCAATTCCATGGGAGTATTAATATGTTCCACTAAAAGGCTTCTAGGTTTAGGAAATGCTAAATACTCCTCGTGGAGGCTCACAAAATTTATTCACATGTTAAGGTGCTGAGATTTCATTTAATCTGATGAATTTCTATTTCATGAGGCATCTCTTAAGACTGGGCTTCTATGCAGAAATACTGCTTTAGGGGGCACAGATACAGGCTGACACTCAGCAGTCTTATGCTCTCAGATTTAGTCCAGGAACTTTGGGATCCAGAGTTTATCTGAAATATCTGAAAATTCTACAAATTCAAACTGAAAATTTGCAAGTATCTGAAAATTCACATAGCCTAGGCCCAGGGAGCCTAGCATTTGATACTCAGAATAATATTAAAAGCTTAGCTTGGGCATTAAAGTGCTTCTGAAACATTTAGTGATTATCTTTCTATAGGCAAAGAGAGTGTTTTAGTGAGAGACTACCTAGCACAATTCTTCTCAGAAGGACTTTTATTCTTTGAAAGACATCAAGTACTTTTCTACTCTGTTTTTATTCTCAACATATATTGGAATCTGAGTGGAAGGAGACTCATGTCGCTCTTTTTGGATATAAAAGTTTCCCAAAGTTTTCCTGGCCATTCCCTTCTAATCCCTTTACTTACTAGCAAAGAACATCAACTAGAATATCATGATAGGCCTGAGATGAGACAAAATGTAGCATTATAAAGTGTCTTTCCTGTATAAGCATGGTGATAGTTTTAAATCTGGTAGATTTTTCTTGTTATACTGAGAAGATTTTCTGAAGATCTTGGGTATCCAGGAAGAGTTAAAATATATAATCAGCCCTATATCAATGAGAAGCATGTGACATTACCAAGTAGAAAAGTAAAACAATGGAATTTTAATAGATGGTAGTTATTTGGGATCTAGAGCTCCCTAATTTTTATCTTTAATGATCTAATGTGATATTTGCTTTACCCTGGGAAAAAATAATTGAAGAAATGGATAACTTTTAAAATTCTATTCTCATATCAGGTTTTGAGGCTGGATTTGAGAATGAAGACAATCTAAAACGGGATATTTCTGAGGAAGTACAACTACATAGGACATTACTTGCAAGGTCTGAAAGGAAAATTCCCCGGTATCTTAATCAGGGTAAAGGCAGTGAGAGTGACTGTAGATCAGGAAGACAGTGGGAAAGGACCCCAGGGGAGAGAAGAGGAAAATCAACACTCCCAGAGAGGAGTTTAGGTAAAGTTCTCAGTCATCAGAGACCTTACTTGGGAGAGAGACCCTATAAATATCTCAGATATAGCAAAAGCTTTGGTCCAAACTCCCAACTCATGCATCAGATATCCCATCAAGTGGAAAATCCATATAAATGTGCTGATTGTGGGAAGAGCTTCAGTCGAAGTGCACGTCTCATTAGACACCGGAGAATCCACACCGGAGAGAAACCTTATAAGTGTCTCGACTGTGGGAAAAGTTTCCGTGACAGTTCAAATTTCATCACCCATAGAAGAATCCACACAGGAGAGAAACCATATCAATGCAGTGAGTGTGGAAAGCGTTTTAATCAAAGCTCAAGCCTTATAATTCACCAGAGAACGCACACAGGAGAAAAGCCCTATCAATGTGAAGAGTGTGGAAAAAGCTTCAATAACAGTTCTCATTTTAGTGCACATCGGAGGATACACACAGGAGAAAGGCCCCATGTGTGTCCTGACTGTGGAAAGAGTTTTAGTAAGAGTTCTGACTTACGTGCACATCATAGAACCCACACAGGAGAGAAACCGTATGGGTGTCATGATTGTGGCAAGTGCTTCAGTAAAAGCTCTGCTCTGAATAAGCACAGAGAAATCCATACACGAGAAAAACTTCTACAGTCAGCGCCTAAGTAAACCCCTGAGGATTTATAAAGAAAAGAGCCTCAATAAATGTATTGAAATTGTTTGAAAAAGTCTTCCGATAGTGAGATCCATCTCCTATTCTGTGCTCAACTAGCTTAAGAAATATTCTAGGATTTACCCCACAGTTTGTTCCTGTTTCTCCTGGATCTAGAGTCAAAGTCCTAAGACAGTCATCTTAAGAATGAAAGGAAGATTTCAATCCCTCTCCATGCCTGCATTTGAATTGACAGATAATACGGTTCCTTCTCAGTCTCTATGTTGTTCCCTTAATAGAACATAGCAGTAGATCCTATGAGTTTGACATGCACCTTATTTAATCATCCTGTTATTCAGCTGCATTTTGACTGGAAAAATCTATCACAGAAGAATTTCAGGGAGAAGTTTTGAGACTTTTCACTGAGTGGGTCTAGCTTGTTATACAATAGTGAAAATGCAAAAAAAGATTTACTCTTCCTGCTCACTTAAGTCTATGCCTAGAATGATATACAGACAGTCCCCAATTTACAGTGGTTTGACCTTGTAATGGTGTGAATGTGATACACATTTACTAGAAACTGGCTAGGCTAAGCTATGATGTTTGGTAGATTAAATCCATTTTCGATTAAGATATATTCAACTTATGATGGGCTTATCCAGACATAACCCCATTGTAAGTTGAGGAACATCTGTATTTGTCATACACACCATTTACCTTAAAGGAGAGTTTAATGTCCATCTTGGTTTTGACCTATGAATCATCTTGTCAAGAACCTAGGTGTTCTATATGGGGAGACAATGTAAACCTTGTATAAATATTGAGGTGTGAACACTGGATTTCTTAAGATTTGGTATAGAATACTACTACATTTACAGCATCTAGTTTGATTTACATTCCCTCTCATCTGAATTTCATCTGATCCAGAAGCCCAAAGAGCAAGCCAGTTCGAAGTGGTGATAGGGAAAGCTGTTAAAGCTGCCAGTAGGGAATTGCCCATATTCCTCACAGTCTAAATACCTTGTCTAGTGTTAGGCACCCTGTGGGCACTCAATACTAACGTATAATGAGTGGAAGCCACTGCCACATTCCCATGGATTGGGAAAATAGACTATTTTGTGTCAACATCTCTTTACCCTAATGGCAAGGAGGAGTGGCAGTTGGTCAGTGGACTTGCCAATACACACATGCATGCACATATATTCAACTGTATATATGTATTTTTAAAAGTAGCTTTTCAAACACAAATGTAATTTTGATCTCTATAATTAAATAGTATTGAATTGCCTGTATGTTCACAGCAGTATGATGAACCCTGTACAGCACAAGTTAAACAGTCATTGTCCTTACTATCTAAAATGATGATGATGCTCACAAAAAGTACATGTGTATAGCTGCAACAGTTTTAGAGAAATCTAGAAAGCTAGGTAGTAACCCTGCATAAATCATAGGTCTAATACATTAGAGTTTGCTGACGGAAAAATCTGGAAGGTATTCTCTTTATTCAGGAAGGCTTCATGAAGCAGAAAGTGTTCAAAGGAGAGAAGGTTATTGGGTAAATTAGAGTGGGGTGAACTTTCCAAAATTAATCACAGAACTGAATGCTGACTGGTTGAGAAACTAGAAAACTGGGGAGCAAGGTGTTTTGTGCAGATGGAACAGAGGGCAAAGGAGTAACTTTAAGGAAGTTTAAACAAAGCTTGGAGCAGCACAAAATTTGAGGAACAGTATTATATGGGCTGTGCAGGAGGCAGAGAATCACCTTAGCTGAAACATGGAGTGCCAGAAGCAGATCAGGAGGTGGTGCTCTCATCATCTTTAGTAAATTGGGTGCTATGCTGTACTTATTGATAAGAAAACAGCTGGCTGGTATGGGAAAAGCAGCAGCAGCAGTTGTAGGAGTCTAGCTCCTATGGGAGACAAAGGTCAGAAACTAGTATCTTAAAAAGATACTTTGATGGGCAGGTCAAGAAAGAGGAACATGAACAGATGTCCAAGGTCTGGTATAAGTAGCTGTTTCACATTTACATTTAATTAAGAGTCTGGCTAGACTAAGGTCCAGGAGAGAAGTGGGGAGATAGAATATTCTATAATTCATAGCTTACTGTGTTAAATTAGAGATTAATTAGGGTGCTGGTGTTGAGGGATCCTAGTACAAAGAATCTAACATTTATTAGGAATTAAAGGGAGATATCTCAATTATACTGTCTAAGCAAGGAAGATACAAGAAATACCAGTCTAAAGAAATGCTTCAGGATCTGAGATGGTTTAGGAAGTATACTACAATGTTTTTTAAAAATGAGAGATTACTGTCTTTACTATATCTATGTATTGTCTTGTGGAAAAGCATTGGCTGGGGTATCAACAGATATGATATCTGGTTCTAGATGTCTTGTAAGTCAGCTTGCCTCCAATTCCCTTTCTGTAAAGCAGAATAATGTTTACACCTTAATCTGCCTCTCAGGGATACCATGTTAATAAAAAATTATGTCTATAAAGTGCCCAGTGTTTCTTCAGGTGTTTTTTTTAACATATATGTGAAAATTATAATTAATTTGTTGCTCGTAGGAAAAGAGAAATCTTTACCCTCTTTTTTGGCTCCTTGTGTGGGGTTACTAGATATAAACCTGTCAGAATCTTGATGTTCTAGGCTAAGAAATGGAGTGTAGTAAAACAGAAATTAGAATGAAAATCGTTCTTTGGTTTCTGTATCCATCAGTATCTATCATAACTGAGCAAGGAGAGAGAGTCTTATTTTAAAAGACCTAGTACCAGCTCTCCAACCTCCAGATGAAGAGAATGTACAAAAGGTACAGTGACGAGGCAAACTCTCTTACTGGGGAAAACCCAGTTCATTTCAAACTAGCTCACAAACCATTATCTGCTACCCAATCTGCCAATCCTGAGGATGGAAGAGGCAAGAAATAATGTTCTTCAAATATTCCAAGAAGGAGAAACCAAGCCCACTGTTTGGGGAGCAAGAGGCTCTGTGTACCCATAACCTTTTAATACCCATAAGACCTTTGTGGAGACAGACTGGGTGGCATGTGCAGCAAAGGAAGCAAGAATGTGTTAGCAGGAGAGGGACAGTCATATCTCTTCACATCAGTTGTTTCCCTAGTGCTGTTATTTCTTTTTCTTTATTTTCTCCATGCTGTCATGCTTGCTTTTATTGCTTGTGCTCAATGACCAATGCCATAGAACTTAATAGCATTTATATGTATTCTCTGTGTTGCTGCCATTTCTCTCACCATAACCTGAGTGTAGAGGCTGTCTTGTCAACTCTGTAGAGAACTATTTTTATGGTGACTACATAGGGAAGGGAAGATGAGATATGAATGTAATAAGGATGGATCAATTCTCTATTATTCAATTCAAAATCTAAAATAAAAACTTTACTCCTATATACACTAACAGCTATCCAGTGAGATGCATGTCTCAGAGCTTTGACAAATAAAATGTTATTGAGTGTTCTCTGACATCATGGTACTTAAAGTAATAGATGTCATATGAAGATATTTTAGTTAGTTTAAATTCCTCCTATACCCACCATGGGGCTCTTTCAGAAACAAAACTTTGAAACAATTGGAAGTCAGATTAAAGGCTGGATATAGAAGCTTAAAGTACCCTAGAGCATCTGAAGAAGCATCTGGCTGACATAGCTTCATTATTGTCAAAATAAGAAAAGGGTAAGAGAGGAACATTAAAAAACCCTTGATTCCAAGGGATTAATTACAAGGGCAAAGCCAAATCTCAGCAGCTAGCTCTAGCTGTCACTATGACCATAAGGATAACAAGAAAGGTTTCATTTTAAAACCAGACTCCATCTTGTCTATAAGGTCAAGAATGCAGAGGGAAAAAACTCAAGACACTAAACTACTCATTGCCCACATCCTGAATGTACATTACTAAGAAGGGAGAACACAATGCAATAAGCAGACCTTATAAAAATAACCAGCATGTCTCGTTCTCATGAAGTTAATCATTGTAAGAAAAACCAGGGATTGTAAAACTCCTATTTAAGTTTGGTTTTACAGAACCTAAAATACAAGAAACCCTGTCATGAAACAAGATTGAACAGACATCTTCTGACCATGAGATGGACACAATTTGCTGACCATAGCAATAATGATCCTGGGACAGTCTGCCAGATTTCCCTCCCTAGCCCCCTCTCCCTTCCCGGATAGCCCACAAAAAGTCCTCATACAATCCTATAGATATTCACAAAATCCATGGTATGCAGTGTAGCCTGGAGTCAACAGTTTTAGAGAATATTTAAGTGAAGGGAATCTGGTTAAAGTAAACATAACAAAATACAAAGCTGTTGTCAGAAGCTAGAAGGCTTAAAGATATTGGTGGTAATCTGTTTTCCCCTTTCCTCATCTTATGTAGATGTAATTCCAGAACTTTTCTGGTTGAGAAACTACTTTAAGTTTCCTGAAGTTTTATGATCTCGCTAATGGAGAGGGACTGTTAAGTCAAAATCATTGGTGGAATGGGGAATTTAGCACAACATCAAGTCCCTTCCAGTAAACAGCATGCAGGTAAACTATGTAAGACTGCAGAGCCTGCTAGTCAGTTTAAGACATATTTACTAATGAGCACTCACCATGAGTCGGCACTGATGATGGAGCCCATGGTATGCTACAAAGGGAGTGGTAGATGGTTTACTAAGTGGGATATGGCAGGAAGATCTTGGTTGCAACACATACTTGAAAGTAATTCACCTCATTACAGCTTAAAAATGTAACACTTTGGGCTTCAGATGATTCCACTTCCTCCTCAGTTCAGACCTGGTACTGTCAGAAGCAAAGATGTAGTCGATGGATTCATAAGACAGATCCCATACCTGAGAATGGGTCAAATTAAACGTTTCAGCCGCCAGATGGTACTCTTGGGAAAGGTGTGTTGCAAACACACCCTTATCATCAGTCTGCCAAAATAAGTGAAAAAGTTACAAAATGAACAAGGAAATTATTAAAAAAAAAAAGTCTATTTTCCAATTCACCATGCTTCTTTTAAGAGTTAAAACAGGGGGCTTATAAATGTTTTATCCTTTTAAAATAATGACCCCCCCCAAAAAAAGAACCCCAACAGAGCGGTGCTCTCAACCATAGCTGCATATTAAAATCACTTAATGAGCTTTTAAAACTTCTGTGTCCAGGACTCGCCCCAGATCAAATACAACAGAATCTTAAGGGATGGGTGCTGGGCATCACTATACGTTACACACACACTTTTATGTTCCCCCAGGTACTGTCCAGGACCTTTTCTCATAGAGCTAAACCAGAGTCACCCTGGCCCTCTGCAGCCTCTCATGCCCCAGTCTCCCATGTCCTCTACTTGGGTATTACTGTCAGGCATGCAAGAGACTCATGGTAGTGAATAGGTAGTGAATGTCTGATCTAATGCAACTCGGACTAAAAGGAGCAAAATGTTTGACACAAAACACCTTACACAGATCACAGAAGGATGGGCAGTGCTGTACCAGAATCCGAAATGATGATGGTTATAAGACGGAACTGTCTGACTTTTGATGTTTGAAGTCAAACAGAGTTCTAGATGAAAGGGGGGAAAAGCCTGTCATTAGAAGCAGATTAGTGGACTCATTCTGTGCTCATCAACTAGATACATGAAAAATCTTTTCAAACAATGCTAATTTTCAGTAGTTATCTTTCAAAATTGACCTTTTCTTATATGTGAAAATTCATAGTTCAATTAGTGTAGTTGTGTGGGAAATATGTGCTGCAACTTATAGCAGCAACTGTGCCAAACTAGGAATTAATACCCTGTTCACAGCCATGTGCTTCCCCCTTTCTTTTACCAAGATGGAGAGGAAAGAGGAGTGTTATAAGCTAGTTACCATGAAGAAGCAAGGAAAGTATCCTGATAGGGAAGCAGAAGGAATTTTTGCAGGATTACTGCACTTCTTGAACTTACAGTGAAAGCTAAAGTAACAGTAAGAAAATGCTAGCACTGCTTGGGGGTTATAGCATTATAAAAAGCCAAGAGCAGAAATGGACTTCAAAGAAAACCCTCAAACTCCTTTACTCAGACAACTGTCCAGTTACTGCCTGCTGTAAGTAAGTTCATTTTAAGAATGACTTCTATTAATGAATTCGGCCTTGAAACAATCTATCAGTCCCCCTGCCCCCCCGGAATAATAAAATACTTCACTGACTTGATGGATGGTGTCTGTTCATGTTAAGGCAGCCTCAACACAGGGCCACTCAGTATAGAGAATGGCAAAACCAACCTGCCTCCTCACTCTGCTGAGAGCAGAGCTGGGTCACCACACCAAGTAAGATCACTATGCAAGTGGTTTCCATTTTCTCTACTTTTGTGAATGTTTAAAAATTTTCTCATAAAAAGAGCTGCAAATTCTATAAATAGTAAAAAAGACACATCCTCACACAAATGTTTTTGCAAATTGGTAAATGTGTAAATTCAATGAATTTATCATTCAGTAAAACTGATGTCAGCCAATTGCTTCTTTCCCTTTTTAGAAAGGCCTTCTCTGACCATGCAAGCCAAAGTTGTCGTTTCACTATTATATCAGCCTGTTTAATTTTCTTCAAAGAACTTAACACTGATATTTTCTTGTGTATGTTTATTGTTTTTCTTACCTAATCTAGAATATAAATTCCTTAAGAAAGCAAGCTTGTTTATCTGTTTTGTTTACTGCTCTATTCCCAGCAATTTGAACAGTGAATGGAACAGAGTTGGCACTTCATAAATATTTGCTGTTAAATAAAAACAGCTCTAGGTATGTACATGTAGACAAACGGAATTTTTACTTTTTAAATAAATGTTACATATTTTCATAACACATGTAAATGTGGTTAAAGTCATTTTAAAATACTAGATGACACTTATTCCTTCAATATAATATTGAGTTCCAGGAACTGGGGAATATTAACAGTGAACAAGACAAACAAGGGCCTTGCTCTCATGAAGCTTATATTCTCATGAGAGCTAAAACTTTGTTACTTAAATGAGGCTCGGAAAGCACACACACCATGCATCTTTCTTTCTAAATGATATTTATATATTTAGAACAGTACTTCCCTACATATGGGTTGCAAACTGCGGGGTGAGGGAGGAAGGGACTAAGGGTTGTCTAGAGGACCTGAAGTCCTAAGCCTTACCCAGTGGTATCTGGTGTTTTTTCACAAAGTCCACCAGATCCGGGTACCCTCCCTCAGAGGAGTTGAGAAATGTCCCATGTCCGATTCTATCAGGAAGCAGATCCAGTAGTACTTGTGTTTCTTTTTTTTGGTTTGGAATCTCAAAAAAAGGGAGAGAGGGCATCAATAACCTCTTTTAGTGGTTCTTAAAAGTACTTTTTTTCTATAGCCAGGTACTTTGTCTCTGACGTTCTGGAAAGCTGAACTACTTATATCTTCTCAGCTCTCTTCTTTGCCTTTTATCTTCCCACTTATTTACCAATATTCTTCTAGATTCATTTCAATGATAATAATTATGGTCAATTATAATAAATACTTATTAAGGACCTACTTTGTAGCTTTTCACATAAATGCTCCTTTAAACCTCACAAGAATCTTGCAAAGTGGGGTGGTTCCATAATGTACTGGTTAGTACATCTGCTTTACATGCAGAAGGTCCTGGGTTCGTGCCCTAGGCGGAGCCACGGACCATACCCCGGGTGCCCCAGGCCCCAGGTATGCCAGGCCCACCGAGTGCACCGGGGGTGCCATGCCCCAGGTACATGCAACGAGCATGTGGGAGGAGAAACCCTGCCTTCAGAGATCCAGTTCTTAAGGGGAAACAGCAACATCCATAGGTCAGGGGTGGAAGTGGGGGAGGGGGAATTAAAGGGGAGAAAATAAAAAGAATCTTGCAATGTATTAAGATGAAGAAATTAATGCTCATAAAAAGTAATTTTCAAAAAAAACCTCACAACTCCATGTGTATATGTGTGTTCTGTGTTATGTATATGTGTTCCTATATATTAGAAAAAGGTCTGGAAAAATATAAATACAAAACTGTTAACAGGATCAACTTGGTAGCAGAAATGAAACAGGAAGGGGACCTTTTATTTTTCATTTTTTTCCTTCTAATAATTCTCTACACTTGGATTTTCTTCAGATATAACTTTTATAATTAAAAATATAAAGTATTTTTAACAAAAGTTGTCCAAGGTCATAGAGCCAGTGAATGATAGAGAAAAGGGTGAAATCTGGCTCTGTCTTTAGGGCCCAGACTTTCTCCACATAGTGTACTCATGTTTTATTTTGACAAGGCTAGCTACATACATACCACAACCACCATGAAAATGTCTAGCTGTGCTCTTTATCTCCTAAATAGCTTAAAAGGCAAATGACAATAATATGTTGAAATGAAATGCTTTACATTCAACGGATCAAGCAAGAAAAGCAACAGAAACTAAAGTAAAGAGCAGTTCTGAAGCTGTCCACAAAGACCAGAACTGGTCATAGTGATGCACACGGCCTGTTTCATTACATTGACCAATTGTTTTAATCAGGCAACAGTTAGGTCAGTCAGCTAGAGGATACCCCTCAAAGTGAAAGGTCTTTTTGATCAGAGTGTGAAAACATAGACCCTAGATTTCAAGTTCCGCCACTAGATAACGGACCCTCTGCTTTTGACATGAAAAACACCAGTACTGACAAGAAGCTCCAATTTTTTCCTTAATCTTTAAATCATGATGCTACTCAACCTTTACACATTACGCCATTTAATGCTCACAGTAACCCCATGAGATGAGTAACCTAAGTATTTTTTCCTGTATTTAAGAAATCCAAACTTATTATGTACAGCTTTTTGTATGTCGGGAAAAAAAAAAAGAAAAAAATAGGACAAAAGTAATCCATCTGTAAAATGGGGAAAGTGGAGTAGAGTTCCTTGTTTGACTCACAGGGATGTACTTAAGAAAGTGATTGTTCTCCAGCTATTATCTGTACATTATCTGTCACTTGCTCATGCTACCAAAGAGCTGAGGACCAATGATTGCCATCTGATCTCCCTGCTGAGCCTTATAAAATGATGATGAGCTACTTCCTTTCTTGCCAGTGCATGTGATACATTCAGGTCCCTTCTCCTACGAGAACTAGTGAGATGAACTGGTGCTTCTCTCAATGTCAGTTGCCAATGACAAAGTTGATGACAGAAATTCATGCATTTTCTCTAGCAAGATGTCCTTAGCTATTTTTAAAGACACAGCTGTACTATAAGTCAACACCCATCCCAAGAACCATAAAAACAAAAACAGTAACATGAAAGACTAAAAAGTCATATCTTTTATCATTATAATTTATATTAAAAAATAGCTCTACTTTTCCCTTCTAAAATGTTTTTCTAAGCCAGGTGTATTTTTAGCCATTTAAAAATGATTATTATTTTCCATTGTAATCTACCCTCTCCAGACTAACTTTACAATATTATTTACCTCTGAAAGGTGCAATGCCAACTTCAGACCTGCTTTTTTTGCTTCTAAAAGTGGTTCTAAAAAATCTTTTGCTTGTCCTGCCTTGAAGATAAAAGTTAAAATGAGGATGCATAAGAACTCTAGGCAAACTGAGAAATTGGGTGTTCTCTCAATAAACAGAAGAATAAAATATTAGCAGGAAAAAACAGCAGAGTGATTAATTTGCACATTCTATACATAAAGCACCTACAATGTGCTAGACACTTTGGGGAATACAAAGCTGACAAAGACACAGTCCTTGCCCTCAGGAATCCTAAGTCAAATATCAGTGAATCTGAGGTTAATTAGTTAAGCTAGAATAGCAGTCGCCAAATTTTATTTCTGGAAGGGTATCTAGCTAACAAAGAGAGTTTATCTGATTTAGGAACCCACGTGATTACTAAAGAAAGCTTCTATTAAATGGATGGATGAAACAACAGCAGAATAGACCAAGTTGAGACAAAGTCATTAAGAACCAGTTTCACGGGACTCTAATTCAGTGGCTTTCAACTGGAGGCATTTTTCCTCCCAGGGGACATTTGGCAATGTCTAGAAACATTTTTGTGTGTCACAACTGGGAGGGTGATATTGGCATCTAGTGGATAGCAGCCAGGGATGCTGCTAAACACCTTGCAATACACAAGACAGTCCCCACAACAAAGAATTATTTGGCCCAAAATGCCAATGGTGCCACAGATGAGACATCCTGCTTGAATCTGACATTCAAGAAGTTCTAGGCCAGCCTTTCTTAACTGAGGATTCTATGAGATAATTAAGCCCTAGCCATAATTAAGCATTAAAAAAGCATTAGACATCCACTGTATGTAATGAATTAACTTCTCTCCTAAGTATATAGAATGGAACCAAGTGTGTACCATCTTTAGAAAAATGAAGAAAATAATCATGTTATGCAAATCTTTTTTTACTTTTTAGGGGATTAATTATTTCAGAATCCTGGTTAAGAAGAGAAGATGTAGACATTATGGTCATTCAGGGCAGAATAGGGCTTCATCCACACAGAGTCTTGAACCTCTGGAGAATGCAGGATGCTTGAAGCTAACCCTTATCCTGCAAACTAATTCGACCTTTTAGAAATAAAATGTATTTAGGAAAAATAACTTACGGTAGGGTCTCCACTGAGGTCAAGGCCAAGAACTGTACCTTCGGTAGAAAGGAAGAATTCTTCAGCAAGTTTAACAGTCTCCTTGGCCACTAAAGGGCCACTTCTTCTGTCTATTGATATCAAATACCTTTAATATAAGAAAAACATAATTGAAAATGAATATGGTGCAGATGAAAAAGACAACTCTTGAGTATGGCCAGAGAACTATGGCAGGTACATGTATTACATCTTTCTAGGAAAAATACAGCCTGACTGACATGACATTTTACTTTGCTAGAGGGAATGAGACATGAATTCCTAAATAGCACCAAATATCTAGTTAGTATTCAAATTTCTGTTTCATGGTTTTTGTTCAAGTATTTGTTTTTCATAGTTTGTTTGATTCAGAATCCAACTAAAGTTCCACACATTGTGTTGATCAATGCATCTTAAGTCTCTTTTAGTCTACAGGCACCCTCCACCCCCTTCCTCACCTCCCCCAGCTCTTATCTTAAATTTATTTGTTTAATAAACCAGGTCATTTGTCCTACAAAGTTTTCAAAGACTGGATTTTTCTGACTGAATCCCTGTGTTACTAACTTGTTCCTCTCTTGTATTTCCTATAAATTGGAAATTGGATCTAGTCTAGAGGCTTAATCAGAGGAGATTCAATTTTTTGGCAAGAGTATTTCATATGTGGTCTTTCATCAGGAGGCTTAGATCATTATTTCATTAAAGTTACAAAACTGATAATATTCTAATTCTAATATGTATCTAATAGCTAACACAAATTCATTCTTCATATATTACCTGAAATTCTACAAGAAATCTAATACCCAGAGAACCCCTATTAATATCCTGTAATTTTTCTCCAGCATTTATTAGTTTATCTATTTAGTCACAAAATAAATTCCTCCAGCATTTATTTACAAAATTTGGAACAACTATATATAAAATGTAGTATCTTTTTTTTTTTCACTTAACAATTTCCCCTGCCATTAAATAATGTTAGAAAACAATACAAACCATGTGGACATAACAATGTAATTGTCCTCTGATTGCTGGACGTTTTAGGATGTTTTCTATTTTTTGTCATAAATAACACTACAATGAAGAATCTTACAAATAAAATCAACTTATTTCCATAGGATACATTTTTAGAAGGGAATTACTGGGTCAGAGAGGAAAATTATTTTTAGAGGTCAATACATAATGCTCTTTAGAGAGGTTTTATTACTTACATATGCTCACTGACTGTGTAAGTTCACAAACACTAGTTATTACCCTGGGCGGTGGGGGGCGGGGGTGGGTGACGGTGCTAATGAAATGGCACTGTAATATTTCCTTTTAAAATCATCTGATTTGAGGTCAAATAGTTTTATACACATTTATAGACCCTTAGTATGTCTTCTGAATTCTCTTTTTGTCTTTTTCTGTCTTTTTTTTTTTTTTAATTGGAGTATTAGTCTAGTTAAGCTTACTTTTGAGAGATTTTATAGCCAGAAAACACTACAGCTAGCTTTCTTTCTTTGAGGACCTACTGAGCCCTGACTATGTGCCAGTTCTGTTCTAAGTACTAAATGTCTAGGGGTGAATCAAAAGACAAAGTCCCTGGCCTCACTGAATTTACACTCTAGTGGGTGAGCATATATATACAAATAAGATAAATTCTCATTTGGTTAAAAAGAGTGCCATAAAGGAAATAAATGGGGTGACTAGAGGATTTGGGGGGCAATTTAGATAAGGTGGTCAAGGATGGCCTCTCTTGAGGAATTGACAGCTGAACTGAGACCTGAATTACAAGAAGAAGCCAGCCATCCAAGGATATGGTGGAAATGTGTTCTAGGCAAAGTTACAGGAAGTATAAAGGTTCTGAGATGGGATAGTGTTGGCCTATTTGGAGAACAGAGAGCAGGCCAGTGCATAATAAGTGACAAGTGGTCCAGATAAAGCTGTTGAAGTAAGAGAGGCAGCCAGATCATGTGGGGCCTTGGAGGCTACAGTAAGAAGTCTATATTTTAACTGAAGAGCAATGGGAAGCCATACTTCACTACAGCAATGGTACTCAGAATTTTATTGCCATATGAATAAATTCAGAATTGCATTCTCAACATTAAACAATAGAGTTAATGACTTTTTTCATATAAGATAAAAATTGGTCATTGGTTAATTTATAAAAACCCATTATACCTATGATTAAAGCAGTAAAATTTTCACACATTCTAGATTTTTTAAATGGTGCTTCTTACCTAACATCGATGTCTAAGTTTTCTCGTTTAGACTGTTTTATACCCTCAAGCACAGATTCCACATAAGTCTTTTTAGTCATTCCTGTAAAGGACACAAAGAAAACATATGAAGAGATCATGAGCTATTTCATCCTTCAACATTAACATCCCTATATGAACAATTACATTTTCATTTTATGCTGTGACAAGAGCATGGTTAAAGATGAGTTAAAACATGGCTCTTATGGATACGTTTTAGTAAATGCTAATTGAACTTTAATAAAACTGAAAAAAAAAATGAAGTACTAGAAAAATGAAAAAAGTACATAAAAAACACAAGCCTGTCTAAATATTATTCATAGATTCAATAGACAAAATTACTCTTACAAGTTGCTAAAAAAAGTTTTAAATGCTTGTTCCAACAAAACAAGAACAAGAACCCTCTTTCTAGTCTGTCCTTAATAAAACCAAAAAAAAAAAATATTTTTCTGTATTAGCAGAATGTTTTCTTGCTGGTCCAGAAAAAAACAAACAAACAAACAAAAAAACACCTCTTTTGAGTTCCTTTTTACCCAATTCCTGCTTGGGTTAAGTATTTCTCATCTACGGCACTAGAGATGTTATTAAATTTGAGTGCTCAAGACCTTCTCTTCTGGGTAGTCTCTGAAAGAGCACTCTCCAGAACAATCACCTCTAAAATACTCTTGTGCCCCAATTCTAAAATGCTTACCTGCAGTGGAAAATCTCTAGTAAAACACAGGAAATTATAAAGAAGAAAAATAAAAATAACCTGTACTCCCATCACTCAAAGATAACCATTGTCTTTATTTTTCTAAGCATAGAGGATGCTAGTAGGTATATGCATCCTGTTCATTCATTTAACACTGTATTCTGAGCATATACCCATGTCATTAAAGTATCTTTGCAACCATATTTTAATGGTTGCCTAATATTCCATTAAGCTTTATTTAACCATTCCCCTTTTGTTAACATACTTAAGTTAACACCCCCTGTGACTCTCCACTCAAAGAACAAATTAGCTCTAATAACTGGAAGGCTTCTTCTCTCTTCCTTTTTCATTATCCTCACCAGCACAACTTGGAACTGATTTGCGTTTAAAAATTCAAGGTAAGAATCTGCTTGTCTCATTTCAACATTTACTTCACTATATGTAGTTTCAAAAATTTTACCCCCCAACATGATAACATGTCAGGGTGCAAGATGACCTGGTAGGATCTCTTCAGGTCAAGACTAAGTTCTAGGAGGGACTCAAAGATACTATGTATCATTTCCTGATGCTACTCTTATGGAAAGTGGGTCCCAGCAAATTTCTCCAGACCACATCCAAATCTGTTCATCTCCATCCAGAGAGGTTTTACCACCTCCCAGCTTGCTCCTGACCTAAGATACTATTAGTCCCTGAGAAATGACTGAGTAACCTCGTTTCAATGATTGTCATAAGATTCTGTATCCACTCAGTGCCATTGTTTCACTCTTCTTGCAGGGAGCAAGAATTAGCCTATGTTTAAGACACTGCAACTCTAAGGAGCAAATGTCCTTTTCTCATAGTAAAAAAAAACAAACAAGAGAACAAAAAAATTTTTTGCAGGCTTTTTTATTTCCCTTAAACAGATAATACCTGACCAATTTTTTAAAGAATAACTCATTTATTAATAATGTACATCATTAATGTACATCATAAGATTTGGAGTGTTGATTCTCTAATGTAAAAGTAACTGCTTCATATTCTCAACTTGTGAATGCATGAATGATCAAGGGAAAAGAGACAGTACATGGGTTGAGAAGTAATTAAATTTTACCTGTAGCACTGTCTTTTCTGGGTGTGCTCCTTAGTTCCAGGTACTTGACACCATCATCTGCAAATTCTTTAATGACATCTTTTGTGACCTGATAATAAAGGCAATGTACACAGTACTGATAGTTAGTGTAAGGGTCCCAACGAAAATGCCAAGTGCTATAGCTTTATTTCACTGATTAACTTTGATTTGCAAGGAAGCTGGAAGTCTTCCCCGTGGTTAAGACTATCCACTTTGTCACACCCCTGGTGGAGACCGTGACAGAACTGCAACATTTCCCACAGCTCCCATCATCCCCCTCATTCCCACATTAAATCTAAATCTGCACATCTTTCACACTTTTTGTAAGGTTCTTATTCAAGTTATTTAGGAGTAAGTTATATTTTTCAAGAAATTCTTTAGGCAGTGTTAAATTTTCCCCAGAAGTATTTAGGAAAATTCCTCTTAGGCAAAGAAAATGGGTGATAAATATGAAAAAACTATCCAATTTAGCACAAATCTCAACAATCCAGGAATTACAAAATGACCAGGGTAAATGATATCTAAAAGGCTAAAGGCATGTTTGTTTCTCTACCACCAATCCTAAAAAATACCAAATCTAAAAGAAAAAAAAAACAGGTTATGAATGCTGTGACAACCTGCCCTCGTTAGTCTTTATAGTTAGTATCTTAATCTTAACCTGTGTTGACTGTGTGTACGTGGTGCAGGCAAGTGCAGCAGTGTCCTGGCAGAAAAAATAAGGGGCTGGATAGTTGTGCTGACAGTGCCTAATAAGGTGGCAGGATCTTCGTGGATTCACTGCAATCCAAGGTCTGGGCCTCATCTTTTCTCTTTTCACTTTTTAAATAAAGCCCCAAAGATATAAATGAAAAAGGTGGCTTAGATTCACCAAGAGGTCTGGAGAATCAGCCCGAGAGACTACACAGCTTAGAACAACATAACAACATTAAAAATCACGTGACACCCCTACACAGAGACACTACTGCTTCCTCTATCACTGAGCATAGCCTACAGCCTCTATGTGCTACACTCCATGGCACTGCTTCTCTAGGAACTCCACATTGCCACCATTAGATTGTGGGCCTCATTTCTGCAGGCTGAAGAATTTGCATTTTGTCATTGCTGCAGAACTGAGCAGACCCAGAGAGACCAACTCACTCTACCCTAGCTCACCTTAACTAATGCAGAAGCCTATTTGTTAATGTGTGCACTGACAATGAGGATGAAAGTGAGGGTGTGAAGTGGCAGTCTTTCTCAATGACTGAAATGATCACATTTACTATACAGGGCACCCCTCTTCTTGATGGTGAGATATCTGTGAAACCAAATGAATAATAGAAGGTTGCTGGCAAGTATAGAATGAGAGCAATAGGAGGAAGATTTATCTAGGCCACAAGGTCTGTGAAATGATCCCTACCCACATTTAAGAATACTTCTCTGGGTTCCACATCTGCATCAGCCAGAATCAGCCCTGACTATAAATTCTGCAGGGGCAAGGACTATATCAATCTATATTTATTATCTCCCAGTCTCTAGCATGGAAACATTATGGGCAGTCAACTTTTGTTGAACTAAACTTTAACCTCCTCCAAAAGGTGATTAATTTACGGTTTATCATGAGAATCAGTCTTGATCAAGGAGGAAAATTCTTTCCTGACCAGTCAAAAGTTAGTTCTCTAAAAACACAGATTATACTACTTACTTTGCATTTTTCTAATGATTAAGAACACTGACAGGATTTTTTTTTTTTCCATTTACAAAGAGGACATTTAAATGCCATCCTGGTCAGATCAATCTTACAGAAGCCAGTCTTCTATATCATGGAGACTCTAGTATCATGGAGCTTCAGATAAGAGAACACAGTTGTATCCTCTAGATCTCCATTCTCAGAGGGGAAGGCACAATTTCCCTAAGGATTAATAATTCAATCTCTAAGCACCTTTAGAACCTCTTCACTCTCTATAATGTCCACCCAGGCAGTGAAAAGTCTCCCAAGCAAGAGAGATAAAGCCTTATGAAAGACATTCCTAGCTGTAGTCAAATATTATGGAAAACAGGACCAGATTTTCTCCCCCATATCATCTTCCATCTAACAGAAGATATTTATCTAGTTCTTTTCTCATATCTTTTACAATGAACATAGTCTTTTGATATTAGTTCTTAAGCAAATGTCTTACATTGGTTTTGAAAAGAGTTGCCATAAAAAAGCAGAAAACATTTTTCATCAGACTCAATGCAACAAGAGAAGGGCATAAATTACTAATTTTTAAACCAGTCTGAAAATTGCTTCATTTCTTACCATTAGAATATCTTCAGGGCTAGTAGTTAGCTGATGAATAATCTGAAACATCTGAAAACATCTGTAACATGAATGAAAAGTTTTAATATATTCTAGTCATCAAAAACTCAAGGCAAAACTCACTAAGCTGAGTTAACAGATTTTAGGCTAATAGTAATTTTATATTTATAAAAAAACCACAGAAGGAGTTTTTCTAAAATTACATTGATCTAGAAAGATAATGAAATGACTAAAAATAAAACATTACTGATATTTTTATTTGGGAAATAATAGTTTCCCTTTTCCACCACGCCCCGCACTCCATCACTAGTAGGAGCAAATGGGGATGGGGAGAATCAGTAAGCCTGTATCTTCAAGTCTAAAGAATATTCCAATATACTATAACTTCACAAACAACATAAATCATTAAAAATATTGTTGACAGTCTGACCGTTGGAAAAATGCTGTATGTCAAGTTATACTCTCCAAACCAGATGGCTACCCTATTCCTTTAACTACTAAAATCTGAATCCTTACATATTATTTACAACCTCAAAAAAGTGACAGAGAAGAAAAGAAGAATGTTCACAAGCTCCCCAAACTCACTCTTCTAAAGTTCTTTTCTTCCCCTTATCAATTATAGTCATCTGATCATGGATTTTAAGACCTGGTTTCTTAGCTATCAATTTCTTTATGGTATTAGAACTAAGGGATCCATTCAAGTGGGCGTGAAGTTCCTAAAAACAAAAAAGAATACAATCAGTAAAAATACATCAAGTATCCACTAGATTCACTGCATCATACCAGGTACTTGATTTTGCAGTCTGCACTAGGCAAACTGCCTACTAGATTTAGCTGTATAACTCTTAAAGTTTACAAATACTACCTATAAAATTTACTTTTCTTTTGTGAAAAGAAAGAACACAGAAGTCATTAAATTAACAACCACTTTGGAATTCTGTGGTTGAATTCTCACCACTTTAGGTAATTCTGAGTAAAAGGTTGTCTTCCATCGCTGCTGTTCTTCTTCTGCCTCCATAATTTAGCAGGATAAAAAGTTTTCTCCAAAAACTTAGTATGAACAATGCAATGTATTTCAGTTAGCAAATTTTATGGTCTTGAATTTCCTTCCAATTGCTTTATTTCCACCATTTTAATAAGATGAGCTATGTATGTAGCTCTGGGCTCAGCTTCACCTGTTTAAACAAATGTAAACATTTTCAGATGTTGACATAAAAGCAAGGAAACAGTATTTTGCTAATTATTCCTCAAAAGACAAAAGCCCCTCCAAAGCTAATTTAAATGAGCTAATGATATGAACTAGAAATAGGGAAAGGCCTCAAACTGGTTAAGAGGTAGATTACAACCTGAAATTTAGTTGGGTATATCCTTTATGTATAAGCATTTTTTATAAAACTACTTCTAACATTAGAAATTTATAAGACCCATCTCAGGTAAAATAAATTTATATTTTTGAATTTTTACATTTTGAATTGTTTAAAATATATAAAGCAAGAGCAGAAGCACTGGCTTCAGTGGACTAAGGTTAATCCTTTTACTAGTTCTGCAGTTTAGCAGCCGTGTGGCCTTAGTCATTTAACCTTGTAGCTTCAGTTTCCTTATTTGTAAAAATGGGATAAAAATGGAGAGTAGCTCCGAGGATTAATAAAGTAATTTAAATTCTCCTCCTGTATGCTCCCATATAATCCAGTGACTACCTTTCACTCAGCACTTTATCACATTGTTTCTCAACCACTGATTTACTTGTCTTTCTCCCTCACCAGACTATAAGCTTCCTAAGGAAAAGGACTATGACTTATTCTACCTCCTAGTACCTAATGCAGTTCCTAGCACATTGCAGGTGATAAATAAATCCTAATTTTTCCTTCACCTCTGAAGGTGGCTTATACATTAAAATTCCAAATGAAATTTAGTGATTTTCACAGTAGCCACCTTGACCCTCTGGTTTCTCACATGTTGATGATGATGTTGATAAAAATAGCAGTTTCCTTTCAGAGTCTGCCGGGTATGTAGCAAGCACTTTTATTAACATTATCTTTAATTCTATCAATAACCTTGCAAAATAAATATTTTTACCACATTACACATCAACAAATTGATACTGACAGGTGTTAAATAAGTTGCCAACACATTAAAATGGGCAATAAAGAAAATAGTTTGTATAGGACTAGACAAAGGCATAGAAATCCACAGAAAGGCCAATTTGGTATGAGATAAAAGTGGCATTTCGATGGAATACCATTGTTAATAGTAACAAATAAAAAAGATGGACTATTTAATAAATATTGAATATCTCTACTAAAGTACATAACAGATACCATTAAAATGGGAAAACATACTTTATCTTACATAAGTAAAGTCAATTTGCCATAAACTGACTTATAAAGTAAATGTTAATCAAAATAGTCCCAAAATTATTCCTTAGAAATCGATTTTTAAAGTTCATGTGAAAGACAACTTATAAAATTATCCAGAAAAAATTCTGAAATCTGAGAAGAATAATACCTAATACAGGTGAAAGTCTGAGTAAATTTTCTGGTGTGAACAGAACTTGGTATGGTCCTTTCAGAAAGCAATTTGACTACATTTATCAATATAACATACACACATGCAACTGCTCCACACACATATTTTTTGACTCAATAAGTCAAGAATTTTACAGTTAAGAATTTATTTTATATCTTATAAGATATGTACAAATACAATTCTTGTAGCACTTATAAAAGCAAAAAATTGGAAACAACCTAAATGTCCATCAGTAGAGTACTGGATAAATTAATTATATATCCGTCCAAATGAATATCTATGACTATATGGAAAGCTTTCTGTGATATAAGATAGCATTTATGAATAAAGCATGTATGCATGTATACACACACTCTTATTTATTTATATCTTTATTCTAAAAACACATATGAAAGGGTACACAGAAACTTACCACTAGAACGTGGGTTGGAAGTGACAAAGGTCAGAGGAGAGAACTTTTATTTAACCTTATATAGTTCTGTGCAATTTTAAGGTTTTACAACAAGCATGTAATACTTTACAACAAGCTTCTAATATTTCAAATACCTTTTGAAATAATTTTAATAAAGTTTTAAATAATTAATTTAGATAATTTACTTAATAACTTTAAGAAATTAAAATGTAAAATAATAAATTTAAAATGTTTATAAAATAATTAAATAATTTTTTAAAAATCTTACAAAACAGCTTTATTATTATGAATTGTGAAAGGGAAGAACGTATATGATTAGACAATAGAATGACAACCTGAAAAAGCACTCAGGACATTTTACATAGCCAGCTGGTAACAAATCTGACAGGTGGCTAGCTTTCTACATACATTTTTAACCCTACTCTAGGATCCTGACCTTATTTTGTGTCACATTCAAACCACCCTCCAGACTTACCTTAACTAGTTGTGAGTAAATTTATTGACCCACTGGCTATAATGTTAATCTATGGATATTTGAAAGCCACCAAAACAAGCACAGTCTTTGCACATTTGAAAAACTGGTTGTTTCACTGATCCTTGCCAGAATATTGCTCTCAACAATACCATGCTGTCTGCCAAATTCAATCTTCCTGGACTAGGTTTGGCATGGGCCATCAGAAGCTGGGGTGGAAGAGAGGAGTGGAAAGGCAACACATTGAGATAAGATCTTTCTACATTTGTACTAATAGTTCATCAAATTAGAGAAGGGCCAGAAACAAGTCTCCTGTTTCCCACAGAACTTTTTGCATGCCAAAAGGGGGAGGGCACAGAATAATAAGAATATTTGTTACTATTTATTAAGCACTTACTATGAGCCAGGAGCTGTGCTAAGTGTCTGAGGACCTAAGACTTAAGTGGTTATTTTACAACCCATGAGGTTTTAATATCCTCATTTTATGTAAGAATAAACAGATTAAAAATAGCCGAAAACAATGGTAAGATATCCATATCACAAATTTTGCTCTATTCTTTCTTCTTGAATCACTTTTCTTGATTTCTGCTCTTTCCTAGAAAAATAATATTTCTAAAATACCATGTATATTTTACTAAGCTCTCATTAAAATATTCATTTCCACAGCACTACATACATTTTTTCAAAGTCCTACAACATCCCTCACCCCCCAACCACCTCTTTGGCCCTCTCCTATTCCCTTCAAAGGCAATTTCAAACTTCTCAAGTGTTCCCCTAGACCCAACTGCCTCACACTGAAGTAACAACCCAGATGCAGGTTTACAGACACCAGAAGCGATCAGGCATAAATTCCCTTTATTTCTCTCTGCTCTCCCCCACACTTATCTTTGTCTACACCCTTTTTTCCCTCATGAGTCAGAGAAAAAGGATTCATTCTTGTCTCTAAGACTAATTTGTGCTCAGGATCCCATTGCTTCCTATCTATTCCAAGTCATTACTCTAAGTTAATCATCTTTTCTCCAACCTCACTCTCTTCACTAGCTAATTTCACTCAGGGGACCAACATGCAAGTAGAGCATTTGCTTCCACCTAAAAAAAACCCAAAAAACAAAAACAAACAAACAAACAAAACTCCAAACTTTCTTTTATCCCACATTTCTCTTTAACTACTGCCCTATCCCTCCTTCTGAGCTAAGGTCCTTGAAAGAGTAATTTAGACTGGTAGCTTCCATTTATTTATAACCCATAGATTCTGCCCTTATTGCTCCACAGAAATTGCTCTCTAAATTAAGAGCGCTTAAACACCAATCTAAATGAAACTTTTCAATGATCAAACCTTTATCCTGACTCAAACTTTTGAAGTCCAAATTCAATTTGGCTGGACTCCAAAACTCATGCTCTTAACCATTATGCTATACTGCTTCAAGGTAACCACACCTACAGTTATCCTGGTTTCCTTCTCGGTCTCAGGCCCCCTCGTCACCAAATCCCAATTAATACATTGTAAGCCTCCGTAAATATCTCTGGAAACAGTATTCTGCTGGTGATGACACCCAAACACCCAACTCAGAAACTTGGTGGTTATTTTAAACCCCCAACAAGACTCATACCATATCATGAAGGAATAATCGCCCCTCTTCCCTGATTCCCTCCTTACCCTAGAATCACAGAACTCTGAAAGGGGTGGGGGGGACACGTCATCTTATAGCTTTGAGACTGGAGCTGAGTGATTTACTTATTGTCAGCTTAGCACAGAGCCAGGAAAACAAGGGAATCGATAATATGTATGTGGGGAAACATTTATTGGGTGAATCACAACCGCTGTAAAAGTTTCTTCATTTTGCACCTGGCCTCACTGTTTTCAGACTTAAATGGGATTTCTTTTGTAACAATGAAAGCATTAAGTAAATCAGCACTAGTAGTTACCATCTAAGGAACGACCCCTTCTTCTCCTTGCCCACCAAGGTCACTGATGTGGACCCTGCCATCCAAGGTCTAGTTGTTAAGTCCCCACAGACTCACCTCTTAAAGATTTCTGTCAACAGTTGAGTCAACTATGAGAACTTAGATAAAAATTTCCCTTCAGCATTCAAAGGCTAGTAGAAATGTGACAGGCCGTGCTTCTCTGACACAGTTTACGTGTCCACAAAAAGCCATGGCGGGCAGTCTTCCCGCGAAAATGCAGTCTCAGAGAATCAAAGAAAAGTCAATCACGGTCGAATTTTAGCACAAGCTACACCCTCTTCCATTCTGATTAGCAAGATACAGTCTTCCGGAAGTGACGCATTCCTGTCCGCGGAAGAAGGGTGACGGAGGCGGGGTGATTTTTCCGTACAGAAGTCCGCGAGGTGGCTACTATAGAAGAGCAGCTCACCACTGTGACAGACCGCCGCTGTTGAGTATTCTCTGGCCATGCGCCCGCGGAGCCGCGAGCGTAGGGCGGGAGCAGTGCAGAGCACCAACGACAGCAGCGCCCTCAGCAAAAGTTCGCTGGCCGCCCGCGGGTACGTGCACGACGCCTTTGCCGCGTTGCTAGTTCCAGGAGCTCCGCGCCGCGCGCCGCTCATCCACCGCGGCTATTACGTCCGCGCACGCGCCGTGCAGCATTGCGTGCGCGCCTTCCTGGAGCGGACGTGCGCGGCCTGTGGAGCACCTCGCTCCCAGATCCTGTCACTGGGCGCCGGCTCAGACTCACTTTATTTTCGCCTCAAAACTGCAGGCCTCCTGGCCTGGGCTGCCGTCTGGGAGGTAGATTTTCCGGATGTGGCGCGGCGCAAAGCAGAGAGGATTCAAGATACACCGAAATTGTGCGCGTTAACTGGGCCTTTCCAGAGCGGGGACCCCGAGTTGGCGCTGTGCTTTGAGAGCTTGGACTACCGCATCCTGGGCTTGGATCTGCGGCACCTCCAGCAATTGGACCAGGCCCTGGCCAGCTCGGGCCTTGATGCGGCCGCACCTACTCTGCTCCTGGCCGAGGCTGTGCTGACCTATTTGGAGCCAGATAGTGCCGCGGCCCTCATCACCTGGGCAGCCCAGCGCTTTCCTAATGCCCTTTTCGTCGTCTATGAGCAGATGAGGCCGCATGACGCCTTTGGCCAGTTCATGCAGGAACATTTTCAGCGACTAAATTCTCCCTTGCATGGTCTGGATCGCTTTCCTGACGTGGAGGCCCAGCAGCACCGCTTCCTTCAGGCTGGCTGGACTACATGCAGTGCCATGGACATGAATGAATTCTATCGTTGCTTTCTCCCCACAGAAGAACGCCAGCGCATGGAAAATCTTGAACCTTTTGACGAGTTTGAGGAGTGGCATCTGAAATGTGCCCACTATTTCATTCTGGCTGCCACCAGGGGAGACACTCTTTCCCAAACTTCGGTGTTTCCACCCTCAGAGGCATTTCCTCGGGTAGATCCTGCTTCCCCTTCAGGGATCTTCCCTGCCAGTGTAGTCGCTAGTGATAGCCAGGGCCCACTGCTTAAGAGATATGGCCATGCCTCTGTCCTTTTGAGCCCAGGCATCATTCTCAGTGCAGGTGGATTTGGAGAACAGGAGGGGCGGCATTGCCGAGTGAGCAAGTTTCACTTGCTCTCAAGATACTGTGACTTTGAATGGAAAGGCAAACAAATAAGCAGTTGGAGGACTGGAGCTCAGTGGGATGGACGCCTTTATCACACCATGACAAGACTTTCAGACACTCAGATTCTGGTCCTGGGAGGGAGACTGTCCCCAGTGACTCCAGCCTTGGGGGTTCTCCAACTTCGTTTTTGTAAGAGTGAGGATAATTGCACTGAGGACCTAAATGTAACAGTAACAAAACTTGACCCAGAAGATTCTCCTTTGTCATGTTGGCGGCATTCAACAACAGAAGTGTCCCATGAGAATCAGAAATATTTGTTTGTGTATGGGGGTCGAAGTGTGGTAGAACCTGTACTAAGTGACTGGCATTTTCTACATGTGGGGACTATGGCTTGGGTCAGGATCCCAGTGGAAGGGGAAACACCTGAAGGTCGGCATTCCCACAGTGCCTGCAGCTGGCAAGGGGGAGCCCTTATTGCTGGGGGTCTGGGTGCTTTTGAGGAGCCACTGAGCTCTGTACTCTTTCTGAAACCAACCTCTTGTGGATTCCTCTGGGAATCAGTAGACATCCAGCCTCCCATTACCCCAAGGTACTCCCACACAGCTCATGTGCTCAATGGGAAACTTCTGCTGGTTGGAGGGGTCTGGATTCATTCCTCCTCAGTTCCTGGAGTGACTGTTATCGATTTAACGACAGGATTGAGCTCTGAGTATCAGATTGACACAACATGTGTGCCATGGCCATTAATGTTACACAACCATACCAGCACCCTCTTTCCTGAAGAGCAACAGCTCCTGCTTCTTGGAGGTGGTGGGAACTGCTTTTCCTTTGGCACCTACTTCAACCCCCATCCAATAACATTAGACCTCTCTTCCTTAAGTGTTGGGTAGTAAGGACTGGACTTTTGATATATTCTGGCCATGCTAAAGTAGACAATAAAGCTTTCCACAAATAGGAATTGATTTTGATTTTGGCTATAAATACTAACACACCCTCAATGTCTTTTTTTTTTTTTTCCTCTCAGCACTACAGTGCAGAAAGTGGAAAGTTGTTAAAACACCAACATTCAGAGAGATGGTACAAAAATAAAACATAAGTGGGCCTACCTGAACAGAGTGGTCACACAGTCCTTAGATTAGGAAATGGGGCTTTCGGATCCCTGTATCTAGTTTATTGGTCTTCCTCCCTTTTTCTAATCTAAGTTTATTTATTGAGTTAGAATGACCTTTAGCCTAGGTCAAGTGAAAAAAAATTCCTACTCCTAGGCTTTGTGATTTGAGATGTTACCTTGGAAAAAGTCTCATAGATCCTTGGTAACAATCCAAGATTAAATATAGTTGATGGGATGTGTTATTGACATCATTCTTCATGTATGAAACCTGAAATGAACCCATTTGCAGTTTGATTAAAGCATTGTGAGAGTGCAGCAGAGAACTCTGGGATAGCTTTAATGTGACACATTCATAGGATTTACTGAAAACTTTTCCATTTTTGCCACTAGTTCCATATTTAATTAGACTTATGAGTGCTAATAAACCAAACAATGTTTCAACTCATTTTGTACTTGGTATGATAATATTTTGCTCAAGATCCACTCTCTACCCTTCACTATGTTCTGTGCCCCAAGAGGGTGACCTTTATGAACTGCATTAATGAGTTTTCTTGTCTTCTAGTTTCTGGTGAGTTCCACCAGTCAGAAGCACCAGAGAGGAATGGTAGGGCAAGAAGAGTGAGTTGGTATTCTCAGGATTTCCCCTACCAGTCTGCAAGTTGGCAGTGTCTGCATTTTTCTGTCAAAGGCCACAGCTCCTGTCGTGCTGTCCCCTCCTATGAGATATATATCTAATTCTGCATCACTCCAGGTTCCAGTAATTTTTTCTTCTTACCTCTTCAGGCCTAGGAGTTTTAATGGCTCTGCTACACCTGAGTTGTACTGTCCAATATAATAGCCATTAGCCACATGTGGCTATTTAAACTTAAATTAATTGAGATTAAATAAAATTAAGAATTCAGTGGCTTAGTTGCATTAACCACATTTTAAATGCTTAACAGCCAAATGTGGCTAATGGCTACAGTATTAGACAATATAGATATAGAACATTTCCACCATTGCAGAAAGATTTGGGCACTGCTGAGATACTTCACCATTTTCGCTTGGGTTCCCTTAATCCTGCTCAACCCCTTTTAATTAGTATCTCCATTAAACTCTCCTCAATTATCCCCTTTTAAATGGATCATCTTTTCTAGTGAGCCTTGTGAAATCAATGAAACATCCTAGGTATTCATCCTTAAAATCTGAGCCTTAATTTGTCATCTAAATTGTGTATACCTTAGGAAATTTGCATCACAAAAGGTAGTGGCTTTGGTGGCACTCTGTACCACTTTAGTATTTCTTGTTAGTCTTCAATCTTTGAAAACTTAATAATATCTTGAGATTCTACAACTACCTAAATTCTGCAAATACTATTAATGTTAACATCTTAATAGAATTAATATGACAATCCTTTTTCCCTAAACATTTTTATCAGCGACTTTGCATATAAATGAATGTCAAAGGTGATTAATATAAAAACTGAGTAGCAAACACAAAGCTAAGTGTATAGAGAGAGCAATGTTTGCTCTGTTAGAAGAAGGCTCCTAGGAGAAGACATCCTGTGTCTAACTTCAGCTTGCTTGAGACTGCAAGAGCCCTTTCTGGGGAAATTATTAGCTGTGGTCATGAGTGAGTCCTGGGAAATAAAGAGCTTACACAACTAGGCATCTGGCAAGACTATGGGTGGGCCATGTACTGAACTGGCAGGATTATGATCAGAAGGGGATCATATTTGTATTTCCTGTTTCTAAGTTCACCACAGCCTATCTCCAACTTTCAAGAGCAGACCAAAGTAGGACATTGATGAAATGAGTGTTCTCTGCTGTGCAGTAGTATCAGAATTCTAACCTAGAAGTAACTCTAAAGCCCAGAGTATACATTCTATTATGCTATCTTTTAGATGGTGCCATCAACCATTATTATTTCATTACTTTATAGGAAAGAAAAGATAGTGTGTAGGGGGCAGGGTTGTGGTAAGAGGATCATAAAGAGAATGTG
The DNA here is from genome assembly GCF_000151845.1 of Pteropus vampyrus. Classification (NCBI taxonomy): domain Eukaryota; kingdom Metazoa; phylum Chordata; class Mammalia; order Chiroptera; family Pteropodidae; genus Pteropus; species Pteropus vampyrus. The sequence goes on along the minus strand of NW_011888800.1, from coordinate 8,596,176 downwards.
GATGTGTGCCAGACCCAAATTAATAGTATCGTGATGCCTATTCTCTTGAGAACTGCCCAGTATGGCGCATTATGAGTAATTGGGTTTGTTCTCAGAGAAATTATCCACGTTTCCTATAAGCGATTACCAGATTAAGCATGCCCTTCACCTCTACCCTATAGATGCATCATACTCAGTTAAGGAATTAGTTATTTCTCAGGCTCTACTCATTAAAGCACTTAGAAGCTTTGTAGGCAGCATTTACTCTGTGCCTTTGGAACAATATTCGGTATGGACTGGTGCTGGATCTCAATTTCTTAACAGTAACCTGCAGCAGTTAGTGATGTGGTCCAGACTGAGAACACAAATTGGACAACAATTTTTGCTTCTCCATTTCACCTCTGAATATTTTTGTTCTAAAATTCTGGAATGGAGCTCTGGGGTAGTTATGGAGTAGAGTATTTAATGAAAGGGCATTTTCTCATTTAGTGATTGTGCTTCTTTTTAAACCAGAAAAACTAAGGAAGGAAGAGAATTTCTTATTTTGAATCTTTACCCTGTCAGGGTCTCAAAGACAGTGTACCATAACAGTGAGGATATGAAAACAGGTTAAGTACAACACTTCTAGGATATGTTCTTCAAAGGCCAGTGTTGCCATTTCCTTGTGTGCTTTCTGGATTTTACCACTGAATGTCCCTTTCCCATCTTTCTATAGATTTAATGCTCCTTAGTGATGGTAGGAAGTTGATATATAACAGTTGTGTTCCAGTGCCCAGGCATAGCCTTGGTCTTCTCTTTCAGTGATCTCAGATCTTGAAGTCATGATTTAGTCCATATGCATTTTGTGACCCCAAACATAACCTCAAACAGCCCATACTTACTCTGAGACCCATCTTATATGGCTTCTCCTAGAAAACACTCCCATATGACAATCCCAAATGTAACCAACCACTCTCTCCTGTGTGATAGAAGCCTGGGCTCTTTGGAGAGTCTGGTGAATAACAGAAGAACTAGTCACTAAGGTAAGTTCTTAATCTTAGGGACCATCCAACAATGTCTAGCATCATATTTAAATTAAGCAGTAATGAAGTAATTTGACTGCAGTAATGAAGAAGGGGATATTAAATAACAGGCTGACAAAGTAGGTTATAAATCCTGGTTAATCACATTTGGATTTAATGTTTAAAAAGAGAAGGAGAATATATAGAGCAGAAATTATGAAACTTATAATCAACTTTACAGTAGGTTGAGATTTCCTTGGATGTCAATAATTATGTAGCTTAAAAGTGTTCTGTCATTCCACAGTTTAATTATAAGACTGCTCATTTATCCTTCTTGGACGATGAAATAAAGCTTTTGGTTGGGAAGGAGCATTTCTTTGACTAAGGGAAAGACCTGTGTCTGTCTACCTCACTTTTTTATCCCCATCAAAGTAGATGCTCAATAAATACGTGTTGGATGGAGGTCCAATCTAATACTCGAATGAGTTGTATTTGAATATTACTATTATTCCTACCATATACAAACAGATGTCAAAATTCCCTTAATTATGGTGTGTGTGTGGGGGGGGACATTAAAGTTTTAAAGACCCCCTGTTTATGAGTTTTTAAAATTCAGCTGCCTTGACCTGAGTAAAGGCGGTAGACTTCCCAGTGTTACACCTAGCTTTACAGATCACATTTGAACCTTCTCTCTGATTGCAATTTCTAGCCAATCTTCATCTCTTTTGCTCAACAATGGACCATGGTTACCCCATATCCTTTGGAAATGAAGTGAGCTAACTTTGCCAAAAGGCTAATCTGAGGAAGTAGGAACATGCAATTAAATGTGCTAATCAGTGTATACACACAAGATCTTCCTAGGATGTGGTGATGCTTCACTGGCCATGACTTGGTGTGTGATTCTCAAAACAAGTTTAATAGAGGAAGAAGAAAGACCTTGCCTTAATATTTATGTGAAAAGTCATTTGCCACCTAATTGGCAGACTAAGACTAGGAAATAAATTGTAATAAGAATGTTTTTAGACTATTTCACTACATTCTGCTTTTCTCATTTCCTAGCCTTTGTCTACATTTTAAAACTTTTCATTAGAGCCTCAACTTCTGATTCATATTTAGACTTACTATTTTGGGAAAAGTTAGCAAAGCTGATATCTCTTATTTATAAATACATCAGGAACATAACCAATACTTAAAAGGAAAAAACAACTTTGCCATCACCTTTTCTTCCCCTGCCATATCCCCACCCCAAACTCAATTAAAGAAACAGAGTCTGGATCTCAATCCATTGAATTTATACTTGAACAATTGAATCTAGCCAGCATACTTTTATTTCCAGTGCGCAACACATAGTAAATGCTCAAAAAAGTCATGTGAATGGATATATGTTTGATTTAGGCTAAAATTAGTAACAAATAGTGAATTGTAATAAAATCAGAGGTTATTACCAGAAAATTAAATATAGCATAAAGTTATGCTAATTAAAGTTTGTTTGATATTGGTGCCAGAATAGACAAATAGATCCAAGGAACAAAGAATTCAAGAACAGACTATATGATAAGGTGACATTTCAAATTAGCAAGGAAAGGCTGGACTACTTAGTATATGATTTGGGACTACCTGGCTAATCATTTGTAAAAAATGATGTTTATTCCCTACTTCTTACAAATCACAAGCTTAAATTCTAGATATATTAAAGACGTGACCTAAACTTAATAAACAAAGTAAAACTAAATTAAATGAGCATTAGGAGAAGTATAAAAGAATATGTTTATAATCTTGGTGGTAGAAAAGTCCCTAAAGAACACATGTGTACAAACAAAATTCAGGAAAAAATCTGATAACTTTATTCATTTAAAACTTAAGGACAACAAGAAAATACATTAAAATGTTAAAAGATTAGTCTTCCTTCTCCCCATGGACATGCCTTAGGGAGACTTTTTTTTTTCTTTTTTCATTTAGTCCCTAGAATTAAGATGCATGTGACTCATTCCTCTGTTTCTCAATACCAGTTTCTGAGCTATGTTAAGAATGGGAAATTTGAATAATGTCAAGTGGAGATTCCAATTAACAATATCTACTTTTTCATTCATTCTTTCATTCATTAGACATTTAAGTGTTCCTAATAGGGTATATCAGTGAACCAATAATCCCTTATGGAATTTGCAGCCTAGCAGGGGGAAACAAGAAATTAAACAATAAAGATAATAAAAAGATTATATTAGAAGTAATAAGGACTGTGGGGGAAAAAAAGTAGAGTAGGTAAGGGGGATCAGTAGTGAATGGAATTAGGGATAGCAGATTACAACAATAATAGAGTGGAAAAGGTCACTCTCACTGAGTGGTGAAATTTTAGCAGACTTGAGGAGGTGCCAGAGTTGGCTAAGTAGATTATTGGGGAAAAAGTATTTTAGGCAGAGGGAATGGCAAGAGCTCCTAAAGCAATTCATTGTGAGAACTTCAGCTTTTATTCTGGGTGAAAAAGGGAGATGTGCGTGCTTTGGGGTGATATTATTTGACTTACATTTTTAAATGATCCCTCTGGACATTGTGAGAAGAATACTGTAGGAGGTCAAGAGTTAAAGCAGGGGGACTTGTTGGAAGGCTGTTGTAGTAACCAAGATGAGAGATGATGTGGATTTAACTGGGATGGTAAAACATGGCGGAATTTGGGGTATATTCTGAAGGAAGAGACCACAGAATTTCCTAATGGACTGGGTATGGGATATGTTAGAGAGGAATGCGGATGGGCTTCAAGACTTTAGGCCTAAGCAACTGGAAAGTTGTAGTTGCCATCAACTGAGATGGAGATTACAGGTGGTACAGATTTGTGGGCGTAAATTAGTAGTTCAGGTTGGAAATGCTGACTTTGGGATATCTGTTAAACATCCAAATGAGAGCCACTTACTCAAATATCTATTTTATAATCTTCCTCATCCTCTACATTCACTCACTTTTTCTTTTTCCTTCTTCGGTAAATAACCATACTAAACACAGGAATAGGACTGGCAAATAAAAATGGCTGAACTAGAAACACAAATTGTAGCTTGAAGAATAAGAGGGGCAAGCCCTCTGTGAGGTGGCCCAAGCCTGGCTACTCCGGGTTCCCAAAGCCCCTCCAAGAGCCACTTTCATTCAGACCTGTTATCTTGTTGTTGTTGTTGTTGTTGTTGTTTCTGATTTTCATTTCTTTCTATGTTAATATTTATTGTACATAATGTGTATATACACTTCATTAGCAACTTTTTTCATAAAGCCAGAATGCCTCATCCCCTGCCATACCTGCTCCCCTTACTTGATATCTCAGTTATACAGAACTATATCTAGGTCCTAAAGTATATGATACTGTTTCATGCCTCCATTCCTTTATTTACAGTGTTCTCCCTGTTGGGACTGGTTTTTTATTTTCTTTAAAGAAAAATATTTTTCAATTATAGTTAACATACAATATTATCTTAGTTTCAGGTGTACAACACAGTGATTAGACATTTCTATAACTTACTAAATGATCACCCTGATAAGTCTAGTACCCATCTGACACCATTCCTTTTGGAGTTCTTGACATTGCTCTTCTTGCCTTACTTTCACATCATCCCAACCTTGTTAATACAACTCCTATTTGACTTTCAAAGCTTACCTTTGGAAAGCATTCTCTGATTCTAATCTCCACCCTCCCCACCAAATCCACCCTTTTAGACTGGGATGGGTTGTCCTCTGTATTGGCATAGCATCTTGTAAATATCATCCGTATTACACTTACCAGATTGTGTTATAATCTGTTTTCTAGTCTGTCTTCTCTGTCCAGATCAAAGCTTCTTAAGAGCAGGATAGTATCTTATTCATTATTGTATTCCTAGCACTTGGCACTCTATAAACAAGCTGAACAAGGATCTCTCTCTCTCTTTCTCTCTCTCTCTCTCATACCCTTTCAATATAATACATCCTCTTCCCTTAGGTCATTCAGCATTTAACATTAGGCCACGAGGCTGAAACACAAAATAAGAAGATACAGAAGATGTACTTCAGCAGAGAGAAGGAAGGGGTCTAGTATGAGATTCAAAGAACAAGGTGGGACCAACTGAACGTCAGCAGAGCAAAATAGAGCACAGCAGGACCAGACACAGGACATCCAAGATCAGAGAGGAGCTAGAGGTCTGTGCCCCTTCCCTTGTGAAGATATGTAGGCTCCCCATACACTCAGAACCCATCTTGGAAAGAAGGCAGGGAGGGAGACATGTCTTAAGAGTGAAGAGACAGCCTAAACAGGGAGTTTATATGTTGAAATGACTAAGGGCACACAATTGCCTAAGGTTACAGAGGAAATGGTGGCACACCAGAGCTTGCGCCCTCAATCACTACACTACATCTGGACAGACACTGAGCAGGGTGAATTCTTGAGGGTGTTGGAAGCTGCCCAGAAAAGAGTAGATTGGAAGCCATAGGTATTAAGGAGCCATTATGGATTCTGAGCTGGAGAGTTACATGCTGTTTAAGAAAGACCAGTCTGGCATAGCTCTCCAGGACAAGCTAAGGAAAGAGAAATCTGGAAACAGGATAAAATTAGACATCAGTATCTATAACCCAGGCCAAAAATGATAAGAGCTTAAAATGGAGCAGTTACAACAAAAATAGAGAGAATGGAACATATCCTCAACTATTTGTAATAATAATAAAATTAGTACCAGAACTGTATCAAGTACTTACCATGTGCCGGCACATTATCTCACTTAATTGTCACAGCAACTCTATGAAGAATTAACTGTTATTTTTCCAATTTTAAAGATGAGGCAATTGAGGCACAGAGAGGTTAAGCAACAGTCCTAATGTCACACAACTGTAAGTGGTAAAGCCAGGCATCAAACCCAGAAGGGTCTAATGTTGGAGCTCAGAATCTTAGCCAGTCTGCTTGACCATGATGCAGCAACAGGACTAGGTGACTTCTGATCAGAGAGGTAATGTGGTGGAAGAATCAGAAATCACATCAAAATCTCTAGGTTTGAAGATGAGAAAATGGTAAAACCATTGACAGAAATAGGTTGTTGGGAAGGAGAAGCAGTTTGAGGAGAAAAATGAATTGAGTTTGGGGTATGTTGAGTATGTCAATATGATAGGATGGGATTAACAGGATACGAGTGAGTTTTTTTAGGCTCAATCTGTAAATTTAAGCTTTTAGTTAATGGGGAGGAGATAGTGAAGCCAATCTTTGAATTTAAAGACACACGTTTGTTAACTGAAATCATCCCTGTTGCATTTACACTATAATAAATAATTTTTTTAGAAAAAGTAACTTATTTTCTTTTCTTGACATTGAGGGTATTCACTCAGTAGAGTAACAGGTGAATTTAGAAGTCTAGAGAACATAAGTTATCATTATTGTTCTGTATTCAGCAGAAAACTTTCATAGTAACTCCTTTGCAGGGCTCAGCTATTTCCAGATGCTAGACCCAGCTTTGGTTCTCAACAAACACCTTTGCCCTTCTTTACTTATTATATCAAATAAGGTGTCAACAACCCATAGTTCTGATTTCTCATTACCAAAAAAACTGAGTCATTTGCTGAGGTAATAATCATAGGTAAGCATATTAGAACAGTGGATGAACTACCCAGAAATGGAATGGAATGACAGGTAATGAAGTTCATTACCAACGGGTCAAATTCTGTATTCCCAGCTAAGAACTCCTTCAGTAAAAATAAGGAAAGCCGAGAAAAGAGAAGAACCCTACTTGAGCAGATGTATACTTTTTAAATAGTCCTTATTGCTTTCTTCCATTTATTGAGAGCTCACTCTGTGCCCAGAATTAGGCCATATGCGTTTAACCATTATTGCCTGTAATCCTCACAATTATTTTGTCCCCTTTGAGGTTAAGGATATTGAGGCTTAGAGGAAGGATGTAATTTGTTCGTGGACACAGGCTAAACGTAGAGGCAGGATTCAAACGCGGGTTTGAGAATCCTGTAGTAATTCAGTCTCAAGATAGCTCTGAGGCTCAGACTGAATCCCATAACATGGCACTAATCTGCCTTGTAAGAATACCTAACTGCCATGACAAAATGCCTTGACAGTTTATAGACCCAAACTGGAATAGATCCAAACTCAAGCTGGCACTTGCGGGAAGTGCCTCTAAGAAGGTGCTGCTGGTCAGACTGGCCATACAGGCAGCATCGACCTGCCCCTGAAATGTCAAAACTCCCTTCTCCACATTGTCAGCTCAGCAACCTGAAACTCATTTCTGTTGACTTTGAGATATAAACCTTACGTAACCCTTCTCTGTCTCTACTGCTTTTATAGGCCCATGATTTCATGCCACGCCGAAGTCAAATAAGCAAGGCATTAGGCAGCAGCTGAACACAAGCCATCAGGGGAACCATTGTCCTTTTGTCCAGAACAACCAACCAAGCATGAATTTATGATGGAAATGTATGGTATTTCCTGAGGCTGAAGTAGTGTAGGCAGCTGACCCAGGTGCTCAGTCCAGACATCATTAACTTGAAAACTAACTGGGATGGCCAAGTTTGGGGATGAGTGCTAGGGAATGAGTTAACCTGGAAGTCATTCTCTCATCAGAAATCTGCTACTTTTATATCAAGTGCCTTAGAAACCAGACTCCTTTCAGCTCCTTATTTCATATCTATAATAGCATTTGCTATAGGTCAAAAGTTAAGAGTAGGTACTAACTTTCAGACCCTGGGATAAATACCCACATAGAAGAAATGATGTCTGTTCTGATATTAGGCCATTCTAGGGGGCATCTTTTTAACTCTTTCACGAGAACATAGGTAAGTGTTATTTTAAGGGGGATTGTGAGTAAGTCTCTGGCCTGAGTAGAAACAGATGCTGTTTTGAACCTTAGAACTTCAATTAATGGTTATACTCAGCACCTCACCTGCCCCAGCCCTGAGGTGTTGCTGAAGTCATAGGATGTTTCAGGACATCTTGTCTCATTCTTAAATACTATCTAGATGCTCTCTTTCAGGATGCTGTGGTTACAAGGAAATGGGGCTTCTCATTCCTCTCCCTCTAATGAAAATCCTGAATTGCTGCCTTTGCAGGAGCTCTATTTTATTTATTCACTCATAGAAATCAAGGCGTCATAAATAATGGGTTGAGGGAAAAGATGGGGGTCAATAGAGGGAGACCAAGATGTCTATAAAAGTAGTGAAGCTCTTACTTGATTCCAAGCCAACACTTCTCACGAGATGAAGCCATCTTTTAGTCAGGGCTTCTGGTGAAAGTGTGGAAACAATGGCTTGGCCATGTAGTCATCCTTAAATTACAGCCTGGTCCCTTGCCTAGGAGCAGGGTTTCGTCAGCCAAGGTTAGAAAACAGCCACACCTCACCTTAATGATTTTTGCCCGAAGTCTGTCCCAACCTGTAAGAATCCAAACCAGAATAATCATTAACATCACCACAGACTGAGGCGGAATGATCTTAACCTGGTTTTCTTTCAGGTTTTAAACCAACCTTCTAGCACCTAGCCTGATGTTGCTTTCTTTGGTTTAAAAGTTGTTTAGGGAGTTGCTCGAGTTCACTCCATATGTGAGCTGAACCTTCCCAAAATAACAGGCAGGGAATTGTCAGACACAGGTGGAGCCCTTGGACCTGCAACAGGAGTTTAGGAGCAATGGAACCATCAAATGCAAACCAGGGTGCTTTATATCTCTTTATTTGTCAAGAGATCAGAGGGTGCTTTATGCCATGGCTGAAACCTAGTCACAGAAACTGTGTGTGGAATGTACCCAGTCAGCTAGAGAATGTCCAAGAACCAGAAAAAAAGATCAGAGTGACATATTTCTTTTAAAGAAATAGTACCCAACCTTTTAGTAGAAGTGGAAAAGGCAAGACCCTTCATGGGCAGTAACATGGGGTATAGAAAAGGAACATAATTTACAACCTGAATTCACCACTGGGTGACATGAGGAAAGTCAGATAATCTCTCTGGGACACAATTTTCTCATCTATAAAATGGGCTTGATAATAGTACCTAATTCATAAGGTGCTTATGAGGATTAAACAAAGCAAGAGTCTTCCATAGTGTGTGGCAATTAGGATGCACATAAAACAAATGCTGGTTTCCCTTTTATTCTGCTTTCTGGAGTTCACATTAATCCCAGGTCATTCTGAGTTCTACCATCCTTAGACCTGGATGAATGAGGCTCTCAGACGGCCCAGTACTTGGAGTGCCTTCCTCAAATTTTTCTAAATCCCTCTCTGGCAGGGGCTGACAGTACTGTCTATACTGGTCCTGGTCCCACATAAGAACCAATCTCCATTTTACCTCTTTGGAAGGGCCCTTTGACTCTCCATGCATACCCTCTTCCCTTCCCAGGCCTCTCCTCCCTCCCCACACACATGGGGTTGACCAGATGCCCTGAAGAGCTCTAGGACTCACATCTATGTGGTCATCCCTGGGCTCTGTGGCCAGGACCAGGTGGAAACAACCTAAATGTTCATCGGCTGATGCATAGATAAACAAAATGTGGTATATCCATACAACACTATATTCTTTGGCCATAAAAAGGAATTAGGTACTGATACATGCTTCAACATGAATGAATCTCAAAACATATGCCAAGTAAAAGAATCTAGCCACAAAAAAAGTATGTATTGTATTATTCTATTTATATGAAATATCCAGAATAGGCAAACTCATAGAGACAGAAAATAGATTTGTGGTTGCCAGGGGTTGGGATAGGGAGAAATAGAGTGATGGTTTCACAGACATGAGTTTTTTTGGCGGGGAGTGGTAAAAATGTTCTCAAACTAGATAGTAATGGTTTCACAACTGAATGCACTTGTTGTAGACAAAGCCAGTTACTGTTATGGGCACCTGGGGCTCAGTCCTGCTAGGCACCTCTGGAGAACCTAGAAGATTGTATCTCAGAATTATCCACCTTGAAGGAGATGAAAGGGAGCATTTATTTATCAGATCCTAGTTCCCAGTGGTCAAGGATTGGCCCTTGGGGTATTGACTTTCTTTCCTCTTTTCAGGTTTGCAAATGTATGAGTGTCCAGCAGGTCAGAGATATGCCGGAGTGGAGCGTGGAAGATTCCTGATGACATTGAGACTCACTGCTATCATGTGACATCTGTGGGAAGGAGTGCTGTCAGGTCACACCTGGTTGTTGCAGAAATAGCTAGAGTTAAAAGTGGGCCAAAAATATGTGAGGTGGAGCATGAGATGTGTCCAATACACCCTTAGTTTGAAATACTACAGATACAGACTCATAGAGGTAGAAAGTAGTTGGGGAAGAGAGAGAAGTAGAAAAGAAGGTGGGTGAATTCTTGTCACTCCCTTCACTTGATCTTCACTTGAGCTTCAGAGTGTTGTTGTCTTATCTCCTCTCTTTAAAATGATTAAAAAAAATTATAAAAAAATAAAAAATAAATAAAATGATGATTAGCAGCTGTCTGTCCAAAGCCTAACTTCTCCCTCTCCATCATGACCTCCTATTGTTCAAGATTACCCACTCAATTTCCTCCACAGGAACCTTTCTTCCACTGTATTAAAGTCTCTACTTTCTCTCCACCATCAGCTTCCTCCTGCCCTCACATTTCTTCCAAACCTAATGTAGAATCCATGGTTCATAATTTTAGTCACTCTCTCAAGACAGTTACTTCTAGATTCTGCTTCTTAGCAGTTTTATACCATTCATCTGATAAAACCTCAACCCTGGTGAAATCGACTCCCAGGTTTCCTCATGGCCACATTCTGAGATGGGCCCCACTGGAGAGCAAAAAGCTGTTGTAGAGACTGCTAACTCCATACTCTAACATATATTCTTTAATCATAGAACCCTGATGTCTAGTTAGACACATTGCTATTAGAGATAAAAAAAATTGCATTTCCCAGCAGCCCTTGTACACAGGTGTGGTCATATGACTGCATTTCAGCAAATGTGAGAGAATGTTGAATGGTTGCTAAGAAAATCTTCAAAAGAGTTGATTCAGCAGAAGAGTCCCTCTTCTTTGCCTTCTGGTGCAACTCTTGTGGCCATCTTGAACCATGAGGTGACCCTGAGGATGGAAGCCACAAGCCAAGATGCTGAAGTAAAAAGTAGTATTGATCTCTGATGAAATCATGTACCAGTCCTAGTTTTAACTCCATAATTCTTTTATATGAAAGAGAAGTAAGGTTTGATTTTTAGGCAACTATTATTTTGTGTATGTGGGTTTTTCGTTTTTATCTTTTATAACCGCCAAACTCAGAAGGGCCTGAAATACTATCCAACAATCTTATCATCTTTTTCTGTTCCATTCATTCTCAAATTCTCCTCTGGGGCTATATCAAACCATCAAAAGTCTCCTCAAATATCTTACTTTCCACTTCCTAGCTCATAGTCAGCTAATGACTAGGCCTCCTGCTTCAGTGGCAAATAGAAGTCAGCAGATCAGAAATCCCTCAGATTCCTGCCACAGGCTTGCCTGTCTGCTTTCCCACCCTTAGCACCTTTCCTCTTGTTGCTATAGAGACAATATCCATCCTCTATCTGAGGGAAAACTCTCCACCCTGGGGTCTAGGTTCCATCCCTCATATCTTTTCAGAAGACTTATTCTCTCAATTACTCCAGAGGCCATAAAACAATGTTTGTGGCCCACAGACATAGCCTGTTTGACTCATATAGGTTTTTTTTTCCCCCCTTTTGTTTTAATTTTACTTAAAGAAAAATGAAAGATAAAATCCGTCTTTTTTTAGTGCATAATTCCACAAGTTTTGACCAACACATATATTTGTATATTACCATCAAGAACAGTTCCATCATCCCCCAGAAGACTCCTTAGCCTCAGGCTAACATTTAGAAGGAGCCTGTACTTTCCTCTCCAGTTTCTTGTAGTTCCTGCCACTCTGTTTCTTACATCTCACTGTCTCACTCACTTAGGTTACTGACCTGACCCCTTGGAAATCTGAGTTTGAGGTACATGAATTATTCTTTCTCTTTCCTGTATTTTTTAACCAAACCCTTTTTACTCTGTCTTTCCTGTCAACACTTAATCATTCTCAATTCTCCGACATTAGGGAAAAATCTCTCCTTTGACCTCTCCAAGTGCTACCCCTTCCCTCACAACCAAACTGCTTGAAAAAGTTGTTATTTGGGAACAGCTTGGTCAAATTCCCCCTCAGAGGCCTGAAATTCTCCTGATACTCACCAGATAAGTAAGAAGTTTTTTTCTATTTTGTTGGAAAAAAGCAAACAAAGCAAATTAAACCAAGATTTACTGCATCTTTCTCAGGTGATAAATTTCTCATGCTGCCACATGTAACATTTCTTTGGAATTTTGGTGAGAAATTACTATCCAAATCACATTAACTTCTCTTTCATGTTAAAATTACAAATAGTGCAAGACGTGCTCACTGAGATGGCATCAAGTGAGGGAATGGGTTTAGATCCAATATTATATCTACAAATAATGTCTGCCTCCATTGTTTCTTTGAAGGAATCATCCAGTATAAGAAACCCTGTATATCTTTTCTCCTATAGTGAGGAATCCAGATCATTTGGAAAAGCAAACAACAACAACAACAAACAAAAACAAAACCTGAAATCTCATTCGCAGAAGGTTGAAACAAAGGCGGGTAATATTTAAATATTACTGAACATTGTTTTGAGTAGAAAATAAAGGAACAATGAAAAAATTTCCTTCAACAGACCTCTGCCTCTTGGTGTCCTGAAATTATTCCTTCATTGATTTTTACTCCCTTCATTGATTATTTTTAAAAGAACAAAAGTGAAGCTTGGCAAACAAGAAAGGAAGTCAACCCAACTTTGTCCACATTCACTATCTTCATTTCCTCCTCTCCCATGAAGTTCTCAACTCCCTCCAATATCTTTTCCCAACATAAATCACATCAATGAAATCTCTCTCACTAAGGTACAATAGCCATCACACCACAGACTGATGGATACTCAATGGCTATCATGTCCTCTACTCAACCTTTAAATGCTTGAGTTCCTCAAAGAACTAGGCTTTCTTCTTACTCTATGACCTTTCCCCACATGTACTCACCCAAACCCTTGTCTCCAATGATAACTCAACTATGGATTTGCCTATTCAACTTCCTAGTCAGCCTCTCTGTTGTGTGTGTAATGGGCATCTCAAACTAAACCATAAATCCTGAACCTGACCTGTGTTCTGATTCCCTAAACCTAGTCCTGATCTAGTGTTTCCTTTTTCGAGAATAATATCACCATCCATCAAGAAGCACAGAGGCAAACAACTTTAGGACTCATGACATCTCCTTCTCCTTCATTCCACATATATAATCAATTACTACAGTCTATCAGTTTTACCTTCTCATAACTCTAGAATCCTCCACTAAGAACATCTCTAATGCCACTACCCTGGTCCAGGTCTCCATTATTTCTCACCTGTTTTACTGTAAGAATTTCCCAGTGAGTCCCCTTTAATCTACCTTTGCCCTCCCATACCCTGCCATCTATCTTCCACACTAAAATCAGAATGATCTTTTAAACACAAACCTGACATTTTACTACCCTACTCATTTCCCTTACTCGTTTCCCATTTCTTTTAGGAAAATAGCCCAAAACAAAAATCTCTGGCATGCCTTCATCTCATACTATG
>NW_011888800.1:8579218-8582210 GCF_000151845.1 Pteropus vampyrus | reverse complement strand
CTGGGAAATAGCAGCAGCTCTCAGAGACTTGTTGCTTGAGTCTCCAGTGGAGCTTAGGAAAGCCACTCTTCACTCATAACCATATGTCCTCTCTAAGGACTAATAAGAATATATCTCTTTACTAAGATATTATTCTCTTTACTAAGAGATATATTCTTATTAGTCCCTAGAGAGGACATATGGTTATTGGTGACAGAATTAGGTATGACCTCCACCCCAGGTTTTAGATGTTTAGGCAAAACTCCTCCATTACTCCTCCTCCATCATTTTGAAGGGGCAGAGGAACATCTTGGAAAAAAAAGTATTGGGGGACCAACTATGATTAACTTGGATATTTACTGATGAAAACAGGTTTGATGGCCTGGAGTGGTCCAGACTGAGGTCAGACAGGCAGGTGAGGACAAGATGGGTGAAGCTCACCACCAGGCAGGGGCTGTCTGCATAAGAACCCAAACTCAACAGCAGGGGCTCAGGAACTGATCCCAGGCAGAGGGTGTGGCTCTCCTGCTCCACCCTTCCAGCTATATAACTGAAGGCCTTTGCAGTCCTCTCAGGCTTATGGAATTGGTCAAGAACCTCTAGCCCAACAGAGCCAGTCGACTCATCCTTGAAAGTGTGCAGCTGAATTCCCATTCTCTAAGCAGGTACCAGTTGTTGAGAGAGCAGGACCTATTCTTGGACAAAAGTAAGCATCCTTGGTGATTCTCTAGGATTTCTGGGGAGGGAATCTCAGGAACTACTTTATTTCCAGCTAAAATCATAGGGGAAGTATTGGAATTGCTGTAATTAAAATATCATAGAAAATGGGATTTATTTTGTAGATGGCTCAGCCTGTTCAGGTGGGATCATCCAGTGACATGTAGAAAGACAGGGAGTCTAGAGGGGAAGACAAAGTATACAAATGACTAGAGTGTGATCTGTGCTGGGAAGGAGAATAGAAGTGTTCCAAGAAAGTAAATATGGGGCCTCAGCTAGTTAGAAAAAGCTGCTATGAGGAAGTGCATTTCAGGAGAGAGGGTAGAAAGTGTGATCAGGGAAGGGCATGGCTTACAGAAACACTTTAATTTGGAAATTTGGTAATTGGGCAAACCACCAAAAGATCAGAAAGCAAGTGAGAGGAAAAACTGTGGGCAACACAGCTGGAGATGTGGTCGGGGTAGAATATGGTGGCAGAATAAGTGAACCATGTTAAGTAAGATCTTGGACCCTGGAGCAATGCAAGCCATTGATGAGTTTGAAACAGATATGACATAATCAGTTTAGGTCATATATGAATGATGTCTTCAGTCTCCTGAGAAAAATCAAGCCAGGAGTACTAACAAGACTGAGTGAGACTGAGGCTGGATTCTCCATGCTCGTGAATGTCTCCTTGGATGGCTTAGCAGCACATCTTTCACTCGACATGAATCTCACATTCCGAAGAAACACAAATATTCCTCTTATTACCAATAAAACTAGCTAGTGTTTGTATAGTACTTTAAGGCATCCATACGCTTCCACAAATCTATTTGATCTAATTACCGCTGTCTATTTTATTCTCAAAGCAACTCTATGAAGTAGACACTGTTATTGGCCTCGTTTTATATAGGAGTGGGGCTCTCATCAAGGCTTACTTGCTTAATGCTTAAGTTCAGATGAGTCTATGGATATGCTACCCTCAACATGCCCGATCTCGTCTGATCTCGGAAGCCGAGCAGGGTCAGGCTTGGTTAGTTTAGGCAAAACTCCTCCATTCCATTTGGATGGGAAACTACCTAGGAATACCAGGTGCTGTGGGCTTAAAAAAAAGAGTTCAGAACCAGGTACTCTAACTCAGAAACCTGTGTTCTATCCATTTAGTCACATGACTTTTGAATAGCATGTTTTAAACAACTAATAAATTTTTGTAATATTTACAAGGATGAGTAAGAAATAATATGAATTCGGGGGGTGGGTGGAGCCAATGAGTTCAATTTTGAACATGTTGAATTTGAAATGACTGCAGGATTTTTAAGTGGAAACTCCAATAGCACATATAAGGGTGTATAGCCAGGCAAGGATTATAGTGTGTCTATATTTATTTTCAAGTTAAAAGTCCTCAGAGCTTGCTGTCTTGTTGTGGGGCACATCCAATGGATTAACCCTAGCAGAGATTGGTCTACTATCAACATAGAGATAATTCTACGGTAGAAGGACTTTTATGTTCTGGAAACTAAATTTAAAACTTGACTGTATTGGGCATTTGTCTTGTAAAGAAAATATCTATAGAGTAAACAGAATATAATATGATCAAAGAACATGATTCGCAATACCATGATGAATATTGAGCATAACATAATCAACTGATTGTAACTTAATTTGCAATTAGTTGTTCAATATAGCTACTTAGCTAGATTCCAGATGGGGATGACAACCATGTGTAAAAAGCTGATAAAGGTAGTGCTATGAAAGAAGCTAAGGGTAATCAAAAGCTCAATTTAAAATTCTAAACTTATAAATCATAAAACTCTAACTTCTAAAGCAGTGCAGGATAAACAGCTTTGTTTTTACAGTTTTGAAACTTGTAAGCCTCTGACCCTTTCTTCTTGTCTCTGTTAAAAACAATTGCTTTATAAGGTGAGTTTTTGTTGCTGTGGGCATTTCCTGAGCCAGCTTCAGAAGCACTTCCCCACTTCCTCCCGTTTTGCCCATGCTGTGCCTTTGGCCTGGAATGCCTTTCTCATTCCATCTCTCTCTCTAAAATCCCCTTCATCCTTCATGACCAGTGGCTGGTCACATAACACAATGCCTTTCTCTAGCTCCCCTCTGGAAGATCTCCATTGCTCTGAGCCTGATACTCAGGGTGGTTTCATCTGTAGAGGATATTTGTGTGTGTGTTATCTCCACCAAAAGATTCCAAGCTCCTTGGGGTTAAATTAAGACCAGCGTTTAACTCTGTGTGCCTCAAAACTTCTAACATGGTGCCATCAGTATTACAGTCATTCAATACTTGTAAAATGAAGGAAAGTACCCA
>NW_011888800.1:8564444-8577763 GCF_000151845.1 Pteropus vampyrus | reverse complement strand
ATTTTCTTCCATTTGTTAAAAATGGCTTTGTCCGTATAAATATCATTTTTCACACCACTGAGATAAGCTGCACTGTTTTGTATCCTGCTCCCTCAGCACTAGTTAACATTATGTTATAGGCATTTCCCCTGGTCATTGGAAACTTTACTAATTTCATTTTTAATCGATAGCATAATAATCCACCATTTCAATGTACTTCATTTTTCTTCAAGAAGCAAAGGTCTCTGGGTTCTAATGAGCTGTTCAAAGGCATTTTCATGGCCATTTGTGTATGACCTTCCTGAGGGCATCTCTGTTCCCCCATCTCAACACCGTCGGGTCATGCCTGACACCAAAATGAGCTGGTTTAGAGTGAATGGGGTCCCAAGCCTTGAAGTGACAGAGGTGCAAAGGGACAGATCCAAACCAAGCTTTGCCTTCCATGTCAACTGAGTCTTCTCAGCTTAAAAAAGAGGCCACAGAAACAAATCCCTCAGTAATTTTTAAAAAGGCGTCAGACAGAGCCCTTTTCCTTAAGCTAAGATGTTCCCAGAACAGTGTTTGGAAAGTTTAGAGCAGGAGGGACTAGGAGGAGGAGGAAATGGCAGCCCCACCCGACTCAGTTCGGAAGGAAAGTTTCTAGTCGGATGACTATAATTGCTCAGAGAGGCAATTAAGTCTAGAATCTTAATACTGATTAGTTGAAGGGCCCTGACGGACAGGAGGGAGATGGATCAGGGTGAGTACTGGAAATTTAACTTTTCTGAGGTGCTAATTCAAGAGGGGAGATGTGTGGAGAGGGTAGAGGTGAACAGAAAAGATAGGAGGGCCTAAATTGATGTTGGTAGTTTCTGTGTAAGCTGGTACCTTTCTCCCATTTCTTTACCTTCATTCAGACCTTGGGGCACAAATCATATAGCTATTAATTTTCTTATGAATGGATTCGGCTTAACCATAAAGTTGTAGAAGATCTTTTCTTTAACAGCTTGGGACTGGAATGGCCTTGGAAGTCTGAGGGGGCTCTTAGGGACCTTGATCTTTACCACTTGGTGCTTTGTGCCCTTGATGCTTGGTGC
This sequence comes from Pteropus vampyrus, assembly GCF_000151845.1. Classification (NCBI taxonomy): domain Eukaryota; kingdom Metazoa; phylum Chordata; class Mammalia; order Chiroptera; family Pteropodidae; genus Pteropus; species Pteropus vampyrus. The sequence goes on along the minus strand of NW_011888800.1, from coordinate 8,576,708 downwards.
CCTTGGTGCTCTTGGTACTTGAGAGGCCATTTCTGAGGTTAACCTTGGAGCTGTGGGAGAACCACCTCTTGGATCCTAGACTTTCTCCTGCTCCAGTTTCTCCTCTGGCTCTCAGCTCCCCTTAGAGAGATGTTGCTCCTGCCTTGTGAGCTCAAAGACTTTTGGAGTCCCCGCAGAATCCCAGATGCTCTGCTGCTAGGAGTGAGAAAAACAAGGCAAGCTTGGCCAGCCTGGAAGACACATGGGGCCTGTCGTGAGAGGGCATTAAAGATGGATTATGTATTTTTGAAAATTGCGTTCTAAATTATATATTCTAGAAATTATTAGAAACTAGAGATGTACATGGTTTATTTAATGTAAGTCAGTTTAATAGTAAAGGCTCAAGAGGCTTATTCATATTCTAGATTCCAGGGTATCTTTGTGCTAAATTTTATGGTATTTTTCTACTCAATTATCCCCAACTACAATAAGCCTAAAACATTATAGAGTCTCTTAAAATACTATACTTTAATTAAACAAGTAACACAAAAAATATATGTGCTTGTTGTAAAAAGTTAAAAGTTCATATATTAGGATAAAAAAAGTCCAAGTACTCCTTTACATATATATGTACTCCCAATATGACTTTTTCCTCACACACACACAAAAAACTATTAACAATTTAGTTAACTACTTCCAAATAATACTAGGTTATATAAAATTTGTTTTATAAAATGAGATTATATAATACATATTATCTGATGACTTGCTTTTTAAAAAACTTAATCATGTATCTTAGAAATCTTTGCATGTCAGTGCAATATTGGTCTATCAAAAATTTGAAGTGAATTATAGTTTTCCATTCTAGGCATAAAAGCACAATTTATTTAACATATTTATTAATTTGTTTATTACTATGCTTTGTTCATGGACATTTAGATTGTTTCCAATATTTTCCTCTTATAAACAATGCTGCAATTAACATCCTTATTAACAGATATAACTTTGCATGTGTGTGTAAATATTTTTCATATGAAAGATTTCTAAAAGAAGAACTATTGGATCAAAGACAACATACACTTTTTTTAAATGGATATTATGGGGGAAGGAAAACTTAACTGGTTTTCTCTCTACCAATTAGGTTCCTGGGGACTTTTAAATTAGACAAACACTAACAAGAGAAAGACAAATAGAGGTTTATTAACATGTGCATTGCACATACATATGAGAACACACAGTGATGAGTAACTCAAAGGAGTAGTTAGAACTTGGCCTTATATAGCATCTTAACAAATGAACAGTGAATATTTAGAGAAGCAAAAGACAAAGGAAAAGCACTTGGAGTTTCTAGGGTAGCAAATTGTAAGATAGTAAATGTACAGGGGAACTAATGGAAGATAAGAGCTATTAATAGTTTATTATGTAGATTCCTCTGTGCTTCTCTGGGCTGCTGAGGGTCTAGAGCTGCCTCTGGTTATTAACTCTGTCCTTCCTTGTAGAGAGGAGAGGGAGGACACCTTTACAAATTTATATCCTGCTTTTAGGCAAATGGTGGAGAGGGGGGCAGAGAGTTTTTCTTTTATCTGTTTCTTCTCAATTGCCTTCAGCTCAAAATAATCTTTATGCCAAAGTGGCATATTTGGGATAGCATATTCTGTTACCCTTCAGTATTATCCAATTTCTCTAAGAAGTCTGTATGAATTTACGCTCTGCCATCAGTATATGAGAAAGTCCATTTCCATAACCTACTCTCACAAAATAGATTATTGGTATTATTTTTAACATTTCTGAACAAATCAAATATGAGATCTCGTTATTGTTTTTGTTTATCTGATTATAGCAAGACTAAAATATTTATAGAAACTTTAATATATTGTGCATGTTAATCTTATGCTATATTTGCTGCAAAAGATCTAATGATTTAACTTATATAGCCAATGGGGAACATTTTTCTCCTGCCAGCAGCTAGCTATTCGAATGCTGAGTACTGGATGTAAACAATCAAACAATATAGTTAATCATGTAGACACCATTAAATAATAATAATGATTCAAAGAAACATAGCAATACATGGTTAGCTCACAAATAAGTGGTTCAGAGTATAAGAAATTGCAGATCAGGAGAGAGACCAGGCAGGTCCTGGAGCTGGTTCTGCCCTGGCCAGTTGGCATTTTAAAATGAGGAGGTTGAGACAGGGCTGTGGTTTTCATTTTCTTTAGAACCCTAAGGCCTTACAAGGGGACCCTGCTCCAGTGTTTCCACCTGAGTAGCTCCTCTTAGGTCTAATCGTTATGTTTTTATTTGAATAAAGCATAATATTCATTTACTTGGGGGGAAAAAAAAAAAAGGAATGTGGGAGTGGGAAACTCGAGAGCAGCAGCGTAGGCCAGAGGTTAATAGCTAGGTTCTAGAGTCAAACTGTCTAGATTTAAATGACAATGTTGCCACTTACTAGGTAGGTGACCCTGGGAAAGTTACTTGACCTCACTGAACCTCTCTCTGCTTTTCTGTAATCTGGAGTTAATATATTGTTGGGTATTTGTAGGGATGGGAAATAATGCACATAAAGCCTGGAGCTTAATAACACTACATGTTCTGAAATGTTTGGGAAGGATTTCACGGAGGAGGTAGATGCTGAGTTTTGCTTGAAGAATGGTTACAATGGGGACACTTAGAGATGGGGGAAAGTCCGGGACCATCCAGAGGTAGAGTTGGGTAATCTATTTAGAGGCCACAACACGAGTGAAGCAGAATTTATTTATGGCTGTTGGGAGATAAGATTGGCTAGATATGTTGGGACCACAGTGTGGAGGACTTTGAATGTTTGACTAAGGAATTTGGACTTGAACCTTTAGATAATAAGACACTTTTACTCTTGCACATTTATTTTATTATTATTATTTTTTTTATTTTTTATTTTTTAATTTTTTTTAGGCAAGGTAACCCTTGGTTGACCTCGCAGATTGCAAGGAACTTGTCAGTTTACAATCCCTTATTTTTTTTTAATTTCTTACATCTACAGCACCTTGTCTTCCTAGGTGGTCTCCCATCCAAATACTAACCAGGCCCGACCCTGCTTAGCTTCTGAGATCAGACATTTAAAGAGGTGCAGAAACACTGCATAATCTCATCACATAGGAATCTTTCTATGCTTTCACACAGATGATCCTTCCACATTTTTTAAAAGGGAAGAAATGAAAAAGAATAAAGTATTTGTTAAAGTCCCAAACTGACAATAATGAGGAATGAAAAAAGAAAAGACATTGACCAAGAAGCTGGACTAACCAGGGACAGAGGCAAGAGAAGGGAAGGCACCAAGTCCTGGGGCCATTTGGTGGCAGGTGCCAACTCTCTCTGCTGGCTGTGCTGGGTATAACTTACCCTTTGCCATCCTCACCTAGAGCTTTCCAGTCCTTCACCAGTGGCCTGATTGCCTAAAACATGTTTGCAGTGGATTCTTTTAACTTGCCCCAGTCTTCATACAAACTAGCTGGGGACTTAGGAAGCCCTGGAAGTCAAGATACTTCAACTAGTGTTTATTAGCCTGCCACATGCCCATGGACACCAGTCCCTTGCATACATAGAGTAGTTCCTCCTTTTCTCTTACCGACACCTTTATTTAGGTCCTCATTAGCCTTTGCCTAAGATTATTGTGACAGAGTTCTCACTGCCCTTCCCACACTAATCTTTTTTTCCTCCGGTCTGGGTTATATACCACAGCTGGATTGATCCAGAACTACATGCCACTCCTGTTCAAAAACCTGCCTTTAATCAAAGTAACACTTTTCCCTAAACACAAAAAGAATACATGCTTAAAGCAAAAGCTTGGAACTGCCCCCCCCCCCCAAAAAAAAACTCAAAGAAAAGAAAAATGTCCCATAACTTTCATATAAAGAGAATCTGTAACATATGTTATTTTGTCTTTTTATATTGCCTCTTAATATCTTATGAATTATTTCCCCATATTCTTTGTCTTTTTCACTGGTTACATTGAGATGAGAGGAATAAAGTTTATGTATCCAGCTGTTATTGTAGGATATTTGTGTTTCACCGAACATTCTTATGCTTACTTTTTTGTACACAGATTATGATTTTTTTAAGATTATAATTTTTTATTATTATTTTTTTCCTGGAAGAGGAATTTATGGCTCACAGGCATTTATGTTTTAAACCTTTCTTTAATTTTGTAATAAATATTAATAAAATGCCCTCAGAAAGGTGTAACATTTTATTCTTCCATCGGAGATAGCTGTGCCCATCACTGCCGAAGCCACAGCACCATCTCGGCCCTGCTGCCCTCACAGGCTTTTCTCCCTCTCCTCTCCTTCAGCCCCACCGCCCTCCTGTCAGATCATTCTCTTGTCCTTCGTGCATGTACGCACATATCCATTCAGCAAACATCTCTGAGCCTCCAGTGGAGAATAAGTTTTCTCCATGTACCACAACCTGTTCAGGCATGAAGAGGAAGGCAGCTTCCTTCTTCCTCCTCCCCTTTCCCTCCCAAACCAAGAGTCAGCCTGGGTGAAGGGAAAATTGAGTTGGCTGCCCTTAGGCTTTGAGCAGTGAACAGCAGCCAGGTAAAGGCTGTCCCCAGTCCTGCTCCTTTCTGTGGAAGTGATGTAAGTGCTCTTGTGTGCTCTTCACTGCCTGTTTTGGGTACCTGATGTTTCAGGGTGGAATGGCCACTGGGCGTTACGTATGGGGTAGGGAGGCTTTCTGGGAAGGCTCAGTGGGTCCTGGTATGAAAATGTCAGGACCCTCAGGAATAAATGAGATGCGACCAGTTTCCAACAGGATCTCGGCCAGTTGCTTTCAAACTTTTTGACTATGACCCATAGTTTACATCATGACTGGAAACAAACTCAAGTTTTTCCTCTCTGAGGCTGTCTGGCAGCATCTGCACCCTCTATCCACTAGATGCCAGGTGCAGCCTCTCCTCAATTTCTGACACCAAAAATATCTCCAGACACTGCCAAATGTCCTCCAAGGGACCAAATTTCCCCAGTTGAGAACCACTGAGATAAATTAATATACTAGAAGAGGAAAAGATCTGAGGATTTTTGTCGCTAGAAATGCAATAAAAATCACCAGCAAAAATAGCAAAGCAAATGCAATCTGAGGCTGCATATTACTAATACTAATATCAACTAATGATCCAAGTGCTTACTTTGTACTTGCCTCTATGCTAAGGTTTTACATGTGAATTCTCACTTAATGCCCACGTGAACCCTATGAGGTAAGAATATCATTGTCTCCATATTTCAGCCAAGAACACACTAATGTCTAGGGTCATTAAGTAACTCACTCAAGGTCTCACAGTTGAGTCAGTAAGAGCTTCCCCTCTTGCCCACTGTGCTATGAGAGTTTTTAAACCATATACTAGATATACTCATACAGTAGCACCCCAGGAAGCAGTCAGTGCCATCATATACCCAAAACATGGCTGAGAAGCAAGAAATAAGCTACAAGTAACCCCGAGGCTCCCACATGCCCAGTATCCTAAAGCAGGGACTTGCCTTTAGCTGAGATCCCAGACTCCAGTCAGCTCACTGACTTAATTCATACAAAATTCTAATTTGCTCTTTCTTTACTCAGAAGGATAATAAAGTGATTTTTAGAAAGATTGTCAACAGAAGTACTTAAGAGTATGTGGTGGCATTTCAAGGGTTAAGTTTCAGTTGTCTGGAAATCATTAGCTTTCTGGGACCCTAATTTTTAAGCACTTTGGCTCTGGGTTCAGTTATAGAGGTCACCGAGATCACTGTCCTTCCACTCTTGGGCCAGGACCTGCTGAATGGCCCTCTCAGGCTGGGTCCTGAAACCAGGGAGCAGGTGGCAGAGGGCTAAGATCTGGACAGAAATCTTACAAAGTCAAAGCCAGGTGCCAAAGAAATGGTTGAGAAGTGTCAGGGGATGCTGAGCCCAGGGAGCCACAGCTGAGCAGTGACCTGTCTCCTCCTCTTCCCTAGTGGTGGCCTTGGAGCTCAGGTCCATTGACCTGCAGATCTCCAGGAACAACAAGGAGCATCATACCAAGGAGATGGGCCTGAAGCGGCTCATCGTGCGCCGAGGCCAGCCTTTCATGCTCCAAGTACATTTCAACCGACCCTTCCACTCCAGGACCGACCACATCACCTTCGTGGCTGAGACTGGTGAGTTTGCCCCACCCCAAGGCAAAGCTCACCTGTAGGGCCCCTGTCTCTCTTTTCTGATCTGCCCTCCCTCTCTTCTCTTGGGACCTCAGGACCCTATTAGTGTTGAGCACCCTGTTAGTGCTGTTAAGAACAGATTTGGCCAACTCAGCAAACTGAAATTGTGGTAATAACCAACCTTTAAATATACAATGTACTAAACTCCACACACTAAATCCTGTGACAAGACTTTCAGGTGCATCCTATTAAGATCCCATTTTACAGATAACAAAACTAAAGCCCAGAGATCTTAAGTGGTTTGCCCAAGGACACCCAGTAGCAGTAAAAGCCTTAAACCAAAAGGATTAGTAAATGATGGGAGAAGGTGTAGGTCTTTCCTGCCCGCCCCTCCCCCCGGAATCATGTCGCATAGATTTGGGCCTCACATTGGGGTCACTCTCTCCTACACAGGACCAGCACCCATGGAGCTGCTGGGAACCCGAGCTACCTTCCCACTCACCCAGGCCCGACAAGGGAATGTGTGGAGTGCCTCTGATTTCACTGTTGACTCCAACTCGCTCCTGGTCTCCCTTTTCACACCAGCCGATGCAGTCATCGGCTCCTACACCCTGAAGATAGACATCTCTCAGAGGCAGGATCACATCCTGACTCACCCCCTGGGGACTTTCATCCTGCTTTTTAACCCCTGGAGTGCAGGTACGATTTGCTCACCAGTGGTAATGTTAACCTGATCCCCTGGAAACACTTTGTGAGGTTCTAGTTAGAAAGCCCAGAAGATAAAACGTTGCATATCTATGCACTACATTTCCATGTGCTCGCTAAAAATCATCTTTACAAAGAATGATGAAAATGTTCATGGTGTGATGTTAAGTGAAATAGATTAAGAGAAGGAACACAATGTGATCTGTAATTGTATTACATGTATGTACAGGGAAAGAGAATGGCCAGAATACCCCAAAATGTAATGGTGGGTGCCTCTGAGTAGTGGGAATGAGTGATTTTCATTGTCTTCTTTTTGTCATCTGCATTTTCCAAGTCCTACAACAAGCTTGCCACTTTTACAATCAGGAAAACAGAATCATTATTTTCTTTTAAGTACAGATTCTATCTCTGGCCTCTAGGAAAGCACATAGACTTCTAAGAGGTTCCACTCTTGATTTTCTATTGCCATCGACCCATTACTTCTCCTATTTTCCAGCAGGATACTTTCATTACTGTTTTTTAATTTTATTACTCTGTTTTTTTGGTTTGGTGTTTTACCCCCTCCACTGCTCTTAACCACTCAGAGGATGATGTCTACCTGCCCAGTGAAACACTGCTGCAGGAGTACGTTATGTTGGACTATGGCTTTGTGTACAAGGGTCATGAAAGATTCATCACCTCCTCACCCTGGAACTATGGGCAGGTAAGGTTATCACAGGACGATGGGCTCACAAAGGACTGCTAAAAAAAAGTCAGAGTGTGCAGTGCTGGGCCAATTTTCCATCCAGTGAAAGGGGCAAGGAAGAAAAGGAGATGCCTTTCCCTTTCAGTTTTTAATATTTTATTATGAAAAACTTAAAACATAATCCAAGTAGACAGGCTACTATAACGAACCTCCATGAACTTGTCTCTCATCTTCAGTAGTGATCAATTTCTGTTGAATCTATCTGTTTTATCTATACCAGGGGTTTACAATCTATAGACCATGCGACAAATGAGGCCCACTGCCTGTTTTGGCACGGCCTACGAGCTAAGAATGGTTTTAATATTTTTTAAATTGTTGAAAAAAAATTTAATAATATTTTGTGATGTGCAAGTTATATGAAGTTCAAACCTTAGTGTCCATTAATATCATTTTTGGGGAGTATAGCCATGTTCATTTGTTTAGGTATCATCCGCAGCTGCTTTTGTGCTATAGTGGCAGAGTCGAGTAGTTGAAACAGAATCCCTCTGGCCCACAAAGCCTAAAATATTTATTATCTAGTCTTTTACAGAAAAAGTTTGCTGATCCTTGGTCTATACTCCTCTACCCCTACTGGATTCTTTTGAAACACATTACAAATGCCATATCATTTAAGCCAGTAATACTTTAGAATATAGCTCTAAAAGATGACTTTCTGCAAACTGTACCACAATACATTATCAAAACTGAAAAACAAATAGCAATTCTTTAATAACATTAAATATCCAGTCGGTGTACAGGGAGGGGGACCTCTGGCTATGGGCAACTCTTACACTCTCAATCACAGCCATGGCTGGTATAGTTTCTCTCTCCCGCTGCACTGGCTTCTCAGCCCTGTCAACACACCGGGTATCAGGGGACGCAGGAAGCCTTGCTGAGGAAGCTCAGTTTCCCTGTTTTCCAACTGTGGCAACTTGTGTAATTTTTTGAAACGGAGACAAATACCACTGCATTTGTCAGTCCAAAGAATTGCAACATATCACAAATATATATTGTAAATGAATGTCATGAGCCTACACTGGCTTCTCCTGTGCTGACAGCATCAGTGCTAAATCCTCTACCTAGTTTAAGGCCTTCCACTCTCTTCTCCCTCTCCTCATTTGCCTGGCCCTCTATCAATCCATCTGATCTTTTCCCACAGCCCTCCAAAAATGAGACTCTCTAAGCCCCTGTCCTCGGTACCCGCCATGCTCAAAGACCTCAGGCGAATGCCCCCACCTTCCTCTCTTTCTATCTACCTGGTCCTTCAAAGCCCATCAGCTCCAACGGTCTTCTCGGATCTTTTCAGTCAACAAGGATCTTTCATCTCTCTGAATTCTGTTTGCGTTTTTCATCAGAGGCACATAAGTCAGTTTTTTAGAATTTTGAATTTAATACATTCCCAATTTGATTTGTAAGCTCTTCAAAGGCTGGTTCTTGTCTAATATTTAGCTCCCCCCTACTCCCAAACACACCTTCACTAAAAGTCTATATTACAAACTTGAGGTTTCAGAATTCTAGACATTTTTATGCTTCTCTTTTTTCTCCCTTGCCCTCACCTGGAAGTTTGAAGAGGACATCATAGACATCTGCTTCGAGATCCTCAACAAGAGCCTATACTTCTTGGAGAACCCGTCCAAAGACTGCTCCCAGAGGAATGATGCGGTGTATGTCTGCAGGGTGGTGAGCGCCATGGTAAGGACAGAAGCTTCCCCACTCCTGTCGGAGGACCGTCTGACCTCCCCCCAGGGAATGTGGAAACCCACCCAGCCGTCCTCTGCAGATCAACAGCAACGATGACAATGGCGTGCTGCAGGGGAACTGGGGAGAGGACTACTCCCTGGGGGTCAGCCCACTGGAGTGGAATGGCAGCGTGGCCATCTTGCGGCAGTGGTCAGCCAAGGGCGGGCAGCCTGTGAAGTATGGACAGTGCTGGGTCTTCGCAGCTGTTATGTGCACCGGTGAGTGAGGGGAGACGGAGATGCAGAATCTTACTCATTTAATCTTCATGCTAACCCTTGAGGTCGAGCTCTGATACCTCAATTTTCACATGAGTTAACTGTGGTTTGCCGACAGCACCACAGCTAATGAGTGGTGGGCACTGGGCTCTTAACCAATATGATCTGTAGTCTTGAGGAATCCTGTACATCTACCCAGGAGGGAGGTTGACCTGTTACAGTCACTCCACAATGTCCCTGATGGAGCGGTTATACTGTTAAAATGGTCACCTGGATAGAGGAGCTTGTGGTCCCAAAGTAGAGGCAAATTTGGTTTCTTTTTGCCACCTGCTCAGGTTTCGAAACTTAAGGTGAGCCTAGAGTCTGGGACAGGTGCAGAGAAGTTTGAGGTGCAAGCAGGCTGTCTGGGAGAGCTGATCTCACCCGTAAGCAGAGCTGGACGCTCCCAAATACTTCTCAGAGAGATTCTTGAGGAGTTACAAGTAGAGATTTGCTACCTTGCTACCTACCCTTAAAAGAGCATCAAGGTTTTAGGCATTATAAGTTACTTACAATTTAGTTCAAAGTCATTGATCAGATTATCTGTAAAGATAAGGGAAAGATGGAGAGTACTGAGTTGCCTGCCTGCCTCCCCCTGTGCAAGACAGAGGGGACCTCACACAGTGCTGCCTCTTACACTGTGGTCCTCGATCAGTATTGTCTGAACTCATGGGTTGACTCTGAGTTGGAGAATGAGAAAACACAGAACGGGGAGGACAGAGACAGAGGACAAAGTTCTAGATTTTTCTGAGAGGGGCAGCATAGCTTTCCAGTTACGTAGAAGAGCTATTGACAAAGAAGAGGTTTAAATCTGTGTTAAAATCAAGTGACCTCATGTTGCTTCTATGTTTTCACTGGAAAATGCTCAGCACAGCACCAGTATTTAGTATAGTCAAATTTTCCATGGAAAGTCCCTGGCTAAGCAGGTGTTATGGAGGAGGGGTCGGGCTTGGTAGAATGAGAGGGAGAAGGTCTAAGCCTACATCCTTGCTGCATCTCCAAGTTTCTCCTCAGTCCCAGGCCATAGAGTTCTGGGACCACTGAACAAGGAAGGGCAGAGCTGTTCCTGTCAAGCTGCTTCTACTTTGCAACCCTAGTCTAGCTCTCACCCTTACAAAGCGTTTGTAAAAAGCCCAGGGCCTGTGCTGGGAGTAGAGAGGTGGTTGTGGACAGGTGGTACTCTTTGGGGCTCTCGAATGAATTGAAACAGAAAGATTGGTTGATCTCAAGATTCCTTTTATGTTTGAAAGCATTGTAATCCTCCCAGCCACCTAGGTAGTAGATAGGCACCATTTTCTCCTCCTGAGCAGGAAAGGGGTAGGATAAACCTCTCTCTAAAATTCCTGCCTTGATGGCATAGGTGGGGACCTGTGTTCTAAAGGTCACATTTGATTCTTGGCTTGATTTCATCTGCCCCCGGGCAGGTGTGTGTGTGGTGGTATACTACTGTCTGTTTTTTATGACTCCATCTATGAAATCTTAACTCAGCTTTAAAAAGCCTTTGTAGTACCATCTTGAGAGCCACAAGAGGGTGCTGTTGTCTTACCAAAGATGGTCAAAGGTTCCCTTTGTCTGTGATGTCTTCCATTTATCTCCATAAATCTCTCTTGCTCACATTGCTCATCTTCTATCCATTCTGATTTCTTCTACCTCCTCCAAACCCTGTCTTTCAGTAGAATTACAGAACCTGAACTTCAGAACTTAAAATCATCTGGTCCAGCTCCTTATTTTGTACATACAAGGAGACAAAGGCCCAGAGAAATTAAGCCACTTACCTAAGGCCGCACGGCTTCTCACCATAGGCCTAAAGTTGTTTTTAATTTTCTTTTGCATTATCAAATGTTTCAGATTTTCTATTTTTAATTTGGAAAGCTGCCGAATGGAAAAAAGTTCTAAATGATGAACTCAGTTGTTGTTTATTGTTTTTTTTAGTTACCCTCAAATGTTTTTTTTTCTGGTGAGATGGAGACCTTCAATAGGGCAGGTAGGCAGCGGGATTCTGGGCCTGGGTGAGGTACTCTGAGGATAAAGGAGTTACAGGAATGGATCTGCAAGAATCTTGGCCTTCTTTCTCTTGTCCGGCTAGAAAGTTAGAAAGTATGCCTGGGAAACAAATGATTCTGCTTGAAATGAATTTGGTGATTCTCCATGCTTTTTCTTTACTTTAGTAATGAGATGCTTAGGTGTTCCAAGCCGTGTTGTTTCCAATTTCCGTTCTGCGCACAGCGCAGATGGGAACTTGACCATCGATACCTACTACGACCAAAATGCAGAGATTCTGTCAACTTGGAAACAAGATAAAATATGGTAAGGGGCACTATCTCGAACTGATGTCTGCTCTATCCCAAGTAGGGAAGGAACACTCTGACCTAATTCTCTCTAGCTGTGAGGCAGTATTGCCCTATATCTTGTTGCTGATGCTCAGAAAGTACACCCCCAGGAGATCATTCTGGATAATTAGATCATCACATCAAACTCTTTTCAGAGACAAGACTACAGGATAACATTCTGAAGCTGGCAATCAAATAAATAGATTATGTATTCTCTGAATACTGACCTCCAAATCTGTATTCATCTTACTTTTCCTTCTTTGGGCCTTTTTGTTTGCACCGTTCTCTGTTTCCCTTGTCAGGGAAAAAAGCCTTAACTAGCTGCCTTTGCATACTTCCTTCAGTCTCTTTCAACATCTTCCTCTCCCTGCACATACATACAT
>NW_011888800.1:8529944-8563259 GCF_000151845.1 Pteropus vampyrus | reverse complement strand
AAAAACAGAAGAAACAATGATATAAAGCACTCGGTATAGAATCTCATACCTGGCAAATCCTCTGAACATGTGAGTCCTTGTCTCTTTACTCCTTTCTGTAGGAATTTCCATGTCTGGAATGAGTGCTGGATGATTCGGAAAGATCTCCCGCCAGGATACAATGGGTGGCAGGTTCTGGATCCTACTCCCCAGCAAACCAGCAGCGGTGAGTGAGGACCACTGTGGGAGGGTCTGGGCTTGGTAGAAAGGCCGATCAGAGTGAGCAGGAGGCCAGAAAGGAAAGGTGTTTTTCTGACTTCATCCCCTTCCCAAAGCCGTAGCAGAGACAACTTCAGCTCAGGAGTCTAACTTTGACATTGGCAGATGGGTGACCTGGATTAGTCACTGGGCCTCTCAGTTGCTTCCTTACCTGTAAAATGGGCAAGATGATGCTAATAACTGCCACTTCACAGGATGGCAATGAGGATCAGCTGAAATAATGAGAACTAGAGAGTGACATTAATGCCACTGCCCTTCCCTATCCCATCTCCCTCCTTCCCACAGCCATGACCCTGGTCCATGTGTCAGCAGCTGTGTTGGCCATCCACAACTTCTATTCCCTACACAGGGCTGTTCTGCTGTGGTCCTGCCTCCGTGAAGGCCATCAAGGAAGGAGAGGTCCACCTGGCCTATGACACCCCATTTGTGTACGCCGAGGTGAACGCCGACGAAGTCATTTGGCTCTTCAGGGATGGCCAAGCCCAAGAAATTCTGGCCCATAATACCAGTTCCATCGGGAAGGAAATAAGCACCAAGATGGTAGGGTCAGATCAGCGTCAGAACATCACCAGCTTCTACAAGTATTCAGAAGGTACTGGGGTTGCGGGGGGGAGTCTGGGGATTTGGGGAGGGAGGTGGGCATAACCTCCTGTGTGTTGCTTCCCAGTGGGAATGACTCCCACCTTAAAACCATCACCACCTAATAATCTCCTTACAGCAAACTCCCAGGGCTTTCCTGGACCCTGGCCATGTGGCCCCAGGGTAGAGACTTAGCAAATCAAAATACAGGGTGCCCAATTAAATTTGAATTCCAGAAAAACTCAGATAAATATTTTATGAGTATAAATATGTCCCGAATTCTTATCCTAAAAATTATTCGTTGTTTATCTGAAATTCAAATTTGAATGGTCATTCAAAAGGTCATTTGAATGACCTTTATTTTACCTGGTAATTATATCCTAGGGTCACATCATAGTTTTCTTGGCAGTGGAGGTGGCAGCAATGGGAGAGACCGACATTTATGGAGGGAAAAGGTTCCTCGGCCTATGGAAGGGAGCAGACTTCCCTGTGAAAAAGCCCTGGGTGGAGTCAGGCTGTCTGAGTACTAATCAAGAGTTTGCTATGTTCTAACTGTGTGAGCCTGGACACATTTTTACCATGCTTGTGCCTCCACTTTCTTATCTGTAAAATGGGTTAATAGTATCTCAGAGGGATGTTGTGAGGGTTAAATGAGTGAATACACAGAAAGTACTTGGAACAGTGCCTCTAGTGCACAGTAAATGTTCTAGAGAGGTCCACAGTTTGGGGTGAGCTGGGGTTAAGCCTGAATGTTGAGTAGACCCCAGGGGCAAGAGGTGAAGCTCTATAAGCCTTGAGCATATATGTTAGAAGTGAGGATGCTGATGGGAGAGAGAAGCCTCTAGATTTGATGATGATGATAATGATGATGGTGGCAACATTGATGACAAAGAACAACTCATTTAACCCAAATTTTTGACAACTCTATGAGGCAAGGAGATATCCCCAGGTTATAGATGACAGAACTGAAGCACTGAGAGATTTAGGGGCTGTGAAAGAGCAAAAATCGAACCCAGCACCAGGCAACACCAACCCCCATATTCTCAGCTATGATGCTGTATTGCCTCCTGATGCAGCACTTCATGTGGTTGGGTGGCTTGTTTTCCAGAGAAGTCATTGGTCCTCTCAACCCCTCCCACTGATGTCTTCTCGTCTCCTTTTTCTGCCAGGATCCCATGAGGAGCGGTCTGTGTTCTTGAAGGCTTCCCGGAAAATGCTGGGCTCAAGAAGGACTTCCTCACCCTTCCTGGATCTGCTGGGGTCTGGAGGTTTGGGGGATCAGCCAGCGCAGCTGCAGCTCCACCTGGCCAGAACACCTGAGTGGGGCAAGGACCTGCTGCTGAAGCTGCATGCCCGGAGGGTGCCAGACAGAACTCACCCCCAGGGTCCCATCAGACTGGAGGTCCGCTTCTGCGCACAGGCCCTGCTGCACAAAGGTGGCACCCGGGAGCCCCTCTGGAGGCATATAGTGCACTTGAACCTGGACTTTGGGGAGGGTGAGTATGAGGCAGACCTAGAAAGTTACCTACAGAGAGGGGAGCTTTGGGGCTATGAACAAAAAGCTGGCCTGGCCCAGCCAGATCACACAGAGACTCCCTCATTCCCAACACACACATGCATGCGCTCACACAGACACACACACACATGCTAGGCAGTGAAGCTGCTGTTGGCAGGAGATTGAATGCCAAGTGCTGTACCTCTGATGCCATCCCACCAAGTGAAACACAGCAGCAACCTCTGGGGGCAGAGAGGGCAGGGTAAGCACACTGTCTTTCTCTTAAATACACACACACTTTCACACACCCATCTAGACTCACACACATGTTCTAACTAATTTTTCTCTCACACATGCTTCCTCTCTCTCTTTCTGAGACCCATTCCCCAGACTCACGATGCCTTTTGTCTATGCTTAGAAATACAGTGGCCGTTCTTGCTACCTTACAACAATTACAGAAACAAACTGACGGATGAAAAGCTGATCCGCGTGTCTGGCATTGCCAAAGTGGAGGGGACAGGGAAGTCCATACTGGTCCTCAAAGATATATCTCTAGATCCTCCCCACTTATCTATTGAGGTAAGACATATGGACAGAGATGAGATCCAGGGGCCCTCTGACTCACCCAGCCCCGGGGCTGGGAGTATAGTGGCAAATGAGACATGGTCCTTGCCTCGACACCAAATGGATGATTAAAGCACAGTGTGGTGTGGTCTTTTGTGCTCTGTGCAAAGCACGAAGGGCAGGGCATGAAGAAGGCAGAAGAGATGACGTTTTACAGATGATGCAAATGGAATGGAGGATATAGGAAGACACTATATAGAGACCTGAAATGGAGATGAGGAAATAGGTTTGCAGAGGCAGAGACAAGAAAGGCAATGAGTCACTGGGCCTCTCAGTTGCTTCCTTACCTGTAAAATGGGCAAGATGATGCTAATAACTGCCACTTCACAGGATGGCAATGAGGATCAGCTGAAATAATGAGAACTAGAGAGTGACATTAATGCCACTGCCCTTCCCTATCCCATCTCCCTCCTTCCCACAGCCATGACCCTGGTCCATGTGTCAGCAGCTGTGTTGGCCATCCACAACTTCTATTCCCTACACAGGGCTGTTCTGCTGTGGCCCTGCCTCCGTGAAGGCCATCAAGGAAGGAGAGGTCCACCTGGCCTATGACACCCCATTTGTGTACGCCGAGGTGAATGCCGACGAAGTCATTTGGCTCTTCAGGGATGGCCAAGCCCAAGAAATTCTGGCCCATAAAACCAGTTCCATCGGGAAGGAAATAAGCACCAAGATGGTAGGGTCGGATCAGCGTCAGAACATCACCAGCTTCTACAAGTATTCAGAAGGTACTGGGGTTGCGGGGGGGAGTCTGGGGATTTGGGGAGGGAGGTGGGCATAACCTCCTGTGTGTTGCTTCCCAGTGGGAATGACTCCCACCTTAAAACCATCACCACCTAATAATCTCCTTACAGCAAACTCCCAGGGCTTTCCTGGACCCTGGCCATGTGGCCCCAGGGTAGAGACTTAGCAAATCAAAATACAGGGTGCCCAATTAAATTTGAATTCCAGAAAAACTCAGATAAATATTTTATGAGTATAAATATGTCCCGAATTCTTATCCTAAAAATTATTCGTTGTTTATCTGAAATTCAAATTTGAATGGTCATTCAAAAGGTCATTTGAATGACCTTTATTTTACCTGGTAATTATATCCTAGGGTCACATCATAGTTTTCTTGGCAGTGGAGGTGGCAGCAATGGGAGAGACCGACATTTATGGAGGGAAAAGGTTCCTCGGCCTATGGAAGGGAGCAGACTTCCCTGTGAAAAAGCCCTGGGTGGAGTCAGGCTGTCTGAGTACTAATCAAGAGTTTGCTATGTTCTAACTGTGTGAGCCTGGACACATTTTTACCATGCTTGTGCCTCCACTTTCTTATCTGTAAAATGGGTTAATAGTATCTCAGAGGGATGTTGTGAGGGTTAAATGAGTGAATACACAGAAAGTACTTGGAACAGTGCCTCTAGTGCACAGTAAATGTTCTAGAGAGGTCCACAGTTTGGGGTGAGCTGGGGTTAAGCCTGAATGTTGAGTAGACCCCAGGGGCAAGAGGTGAAGCTCTATAAGCCTTGAGCATATATGTTAGAAGTGAGGATGCTGATGGGAGAGAGAAGCCTCTAGATTTGATGATGATGATAATGATGATGGTGGCAACATTGATGACAAAGAACAACTCATTTAACCCAAATTTTTGACAACTCTATGAGGCAAGGAGATATCCCCAGGTTATAGATGACAGAACTGAAGCACTGAGAGATTTAGGGGCTGTGAAAGAGCAAAAATCGAACCCAGCACCAGGCAACACCAACCCCCATATTCTCAGCTATGATGCTGTATTGCCTCCTGATGCAGCACTTCATGTGGTTGGGTGGCTTGTTTTCCAGAGAAGTCATTGGTCCTCTCAACCCCTCCCACTGATGTCTTCTCGTCTCCTTTTTCTGCCAGGATCCCATGAGGAGCGGTCTGTGTTCTTGAAGGCTTCCCGGAAAATGCTGGGCTCAAGAAGGACTTCCTCACCCTTCCTGGATCTGCTGGGGTCCGGAGGTTTGGGGGATCAGCCAGCGCAGCTGCAGCTCCACCTGGCCAGAACACCTGAGTGGGGCAAGGACCTGCTGCTGAAGCTGCATGCCCGGAGGGTGCCAGACAGAACTCACCCCCAGAGTCCCATCAGACTGGAGGTCCGCTTCTGCGCACAGGCCCTGCTGCACAAAGGTGGCACCCGGGAGCCCCTCTGGAGGCATATAGTGCACTTGAACCTGGACTTTGGGGAGGGTGAGTATGAGGCAGACCTAGAAAGTTACCTACAGAGAGGGGAGCTTTGGGGCTATGAACAAAAAGCTGGCCTGGCCCAGCCAGATCACACAGAGACTCCCTCATTCCCAACACACACATGCATGCGCTCACACAGACACACACACACATGCTAGGCAGTGAAGCTGCTGTTGGCAGGAGGTTGAATGCCAAGTGCTGTACCTCTGATGCCATCCCACCAAGTGAAACACAGCAGCAACCTCTGGGGGCAGAGAGGGCAGGGTAAGCACACTGTCTTTCTCTTAAATACACACACACTTTCACACACCCATCTAGACTCACACACATGTTCTAACTAATTTTTCTCTCACACATGCTTCCTCTCTCTCTTTCTGAGACCCATTCCCCAGACTCACGATGCCTTTTGTCTATGCTTAGAAATACAGTGGCCGTTCTTGCTACCTTACAACAATTACAGAAACAAACTGACGGATGAAAAGCTGATCCGCGTGTCTGGCATTGCCAAAGTGGAGGGGACAGGGAAGTCCATACTGGTCCTCAAAGATATATCTCTAGATCCTCCCCACTTATCTATTGAGGTAAGACATATGGACAGAGATGAGATCCAGGGGCCCTCTGACTCACCCAGCCCCGGGGCTGGGAGTATAGTGGCAAATGAGACATGGTCCTTGCCTCGACACCAAATGGATGATTAAAGCACAGTGTGGTGTGGTCTTTTGTGCTCTGTGCAAAGCACGAAGGGCAGGGCATGAAGAAGGCAGAAGAGATGACGTTTTACAGATGATGCAAATGGAATGGAGGATATAGGAAGACACTATATAGAGACCTGAAATGGAGATGAGGAAATAGGTTTGCAGAGGCAGAGACAAGAAAGGCAATGACTGGGAGTTGGAGTCGAGGAGAGAGATTTGACAGAGACAAGTCAAATTCAAGAGGTGATTGCTGATAAGATGGGTGTGACAAGGAGGGAAACATAAAAGGTGAGCCTCAGATTTTGAGTTCAGAGGCTTGAGGGGCTGGAGAGACTACTGCATGAGGAAGGAATACAGGTGGAAGAAGGATAAATGAAGGGCAGGATGTTCCCCATTTATTACTAGGAGCCTCCTTTCCCCTCCTTCTCTTCCCACTCTGAGAGACTTGCCCTCGGTCTAGTCTCAATCTGGTTTCATACCTGATAGATTCCCAATGGCACATCCTACCCCCACCCAGAACAAGAATTGAGTGGCTCTGTATCATAAACTATTTGTCCACCTGACGGTTTTCACCTGGGCATGCTGTCAGGTGAAGTCATGCCAGGCAGTCTCCAGGTGGGGCAAACAGTGGGCAGGATCACAAGCGCGGACAGCCTGGTGCTGAGGTCAGGGCCCTGTCCGTTATCTAGAGCCTGGTCATAACAAGATCCGATGCAAACTCATCAGATGCCAAGTAAGCTATTAATTGGTCCCCATTGGTAAGAGACCTGGGGATGATTTGTGTGACTATGCTGGATTCCAAAGTTCTTTTTATTTTTTTATTTTTTTTTTACCTGTTCTACTTTGAGACCCTCATTAGGGTACAAGGGTCTTGTTTCTTTTGTTTGAATTCTAGAGAAGTCAGGAGGTGTTCTTCCTTCTCCTTGATTCTCTGGTTGCACCAGAACATAACACAGTACAATCTGGGTGGTTAGAGCTCATTTCAGTTCAACACTTGTTTACTGAATATGCATCATTTGGCTGGCACTGCGCTGGGCACCAGGGCTGTAGAAGTGAGTGGGACAGAATCCAGGCCTCCCACTCACAGGCCTTGCTGCCCGATGACACTGACCTCACATACGATGCACTGAACATACCTGGAAAATCTCAGAATGTGTCTGCTGATGTATATGAAGACAGAGCAGCATGAGGGAAAGGTCCTGGCTGGGGCCTGGGACAGCTGGGTCAGGTGCTGGCTCTGCCATTAATATATCCTGTGACCTTGGCCTCAGAATGACATCACTAATGGCATGTAGATGGCACACATGACACAACTTCCTTATCCTATACCTCTGTCAGACACTACTAATCAGTCAAGACTCTCTGACTCTGGACTTGTCCTCAGGATCCTTTTTAACATGACATTTTCATTAGCCACAGCTAATGGACAGGAGCTGGCACTTAAATTGAAATCTAATTGCCATCCCGAACTAGATGATAGACAGGGAAATAGATTTCAGCTCAGGGTAGTTTTCAGTTGGTGGTGGCTTTCTACAATATCGTGACCTCCTAAGACAGGCCAGGATGTGTGTTAACCTTAAATACTCTCAGCTCATATTCTTTTCTCCCAACTGCACTCTCTTCGCTCTAAGTAAATAGTCGCTGGTGGTCAACAAAGGAATGGGGGAGTGAGGCCGCAGAAATGAGGCCAGTCGCCCATGGTATCCCTTTCTTCTCTCCACACAGCTGTCTGAGAGGGCTGAGGTGGGCAAAGCACTGAGCATCCACATCACCTTCACCAACACTCAGACGGTCGCTCTGAGTCACTGCATGATGGTGCTAGAGGGAAGTGGCCTCATCCATGGGCAGATATCAAATGAGTAAGTGCCATCACCATTTACCTGTGTCTGCTGGTCTCTGATAAGAGCTGCCTCGAGCATGGTCCTCAGGCTCCTGGATGGTGCCTTCTTGTACTCACTTTCCCACCCTCCTTGGAGAAGTTTGGCTCTGTGGCGTTGGGAGGTGGGAGGTGCTTAGCAACCACGAGGGGACACCAGATCACCCACCCCAGCAGTTACTCCTCAAGACTTTAACAGGCTCTTTTTGACTTTCAGCCTTGGGACTCTGGTGGCAGGACACACTATCCAAATTCAACTGGACCTCTACCCCTTCAAATCTGGACCTCACCAGCTACAAGTCCTCATCAGCAGCAACGAAGTCAAAGAGATCAAGGGCTACAAGGATATTTTTGTAGCTGCAGCCAGGGCTTCTTGAGTCCCACCCCCACCCTCCTCAGGCCCTTCCTGCCCCCGCAGCCCTTCCCCTGCCCGCTTCCCCTCATGACCTCCTAGTCCCCACCCAGACCTCCCTGGGTCCCACCCTGCCTTCCTGATGCCTTCCCTGACTCCTCAAATTTCCTCCTTTGTACCCCCAATGCCCTCCCAATCCCCTCCCTGACCCGCCCTACTTCTGGAGGTATGCTTTATCTTTGCTCCTCTGTCCTCTTCCCAGCCTGCCTGGGAGTGAATGAAGCTCTCCTAGAACCCCTGTGCATCTTGAGAAGAGACAATGTATCTTGGAAAGAGACTATAGCAACATCTTTATTGATCACTGGTATTTTCTCTTCCGTGTTAAAAAGCTACTTATTGCTACCAGCTAATCCTCTTGGCTTGGCTGCTCGATGTGTGGCTGTGCCCTTCCTGACCTACCTGTCTTCTCTTTCCTCCTTTAAGGGCCCCTGCCCAAAATAAGCCCAACACGATCCTTCTAAGTCAGCCTCTCTGGCATCAAGGATCACAGTCTCCACGTTAAAACTGTCTTAGTTAGCCTGCCGGCAGAGGCTGCTGGGAGCTCTGGGGAGGACAGCCTAGATGTACTGGGGAGACAGTGACTGCAGTGCTTGGGGATTGTAAAGAAGATGCCCAGTAGGACTTCTCTGCTGGCCTGAGAGCATAGGGACAGCTGGGCAGGGCCCACTCAGGGTGGCTCAAGATAACTGGGAAGCACTTCACAGTTGGCTGCCCCCCGAAACAGGCCCTAGCTTTCCCTGACCCCATCTTCTCCTCTCGGTCCTTCACCCCACTCATTCTCCCTAATCTTTCAGCCTCTCCAACTCACCCTAACTGATCCCAGCCTCTCTTCCTTTGCTTGTTTGTTTTTGTCATTTGAAGGACAGGGAGCCACTTTCCTGTATTTCCTTTTCATGGTTCTCATTCTAGATAATTTGGAAAGAACAGAAAAAGTGAAAAGAAACAAAAGAAAAATCACCGATATCTCGCTCTCCCATCCCAAAAGAAATCACTGCTAACATTTTGCCATCTATCTTTCTAGTGTTTTCTCCCCCGTTTCACTGTGTATTTTAAAGTTATCATTACATGGCTATCATCAAAAAGACAGGAGATAAATGTTGGCGAGGATGTGGAGAAAAGGAAACTCTGTGCACTGTTGTGGGAAATGTCTATTTGTTCAGCCATTATGGCAAATAGTATGGAGATTCCTCAAAAATGGAAACTAGAACTACCATATCATCCAGTAATTCCACTTCCGGGTATATATCTGAAGGAAATAAAATTACTACCTCAAACAGATATCTGTACCCCCATGTTCACGGCAGCATTACTGACAATAGCCAAGTTGTGGAAACAACATAAATGCCAACGGATTAATGGACAAAAAGGATGTGATATATACACAATGGAATATTATGCAGCTGTGAGAAAAAAAGGATTCCTGCCGTTGGCTACGACATGGGTGGAACCTGAGGGCATTATGTTAAGTGAGGGATAAGTCAGACCGAGAAAGACAAATGCTCTATGACCTCATGTATACAGACGTACCTCAGAGATATTACAGGTTACGTTCCAGACCACTGCAATAAAATGAATTGTAACCTTTTTGCTGGTGGAGGGTCTTGCCTTCAATTTGTGAAAAACACAACATCTGTGAAGCTCAATAAAACAAAGCACAATAAAATGAGGAATGTCTGTATGTGGAATCTAAAAAGGCTGAACTCTTGGAAACAGAATAGAATGGTGATTGCCAGGGGTGGGGGATGGGGTACTAGGGAGATATTGGGCAAAGGGGATAAAACACCCCGTTGGAAGAAGAATAAATTCTGGAGATCTAATGCACAGCACTGAGATTATAGTTAACAATACCGTATTATATACCTCAAAGTTACTAAGAGACCAGATTTTAAACGTTCTTACCACAAAAAAAAATAATTTTGGGACCTGATGGACGTGTTAGCTATTCATATTGTAATATATAAATGTATCAGATCAAGATGTTGTATTCCTTAAACTTATACAATGTTATATGTCAACTGTATCTCAATAAAAAATAAAGATATCATTACAAATGGACACTGCTTCATTATGGAAAATTTAGACGGTCCAGAAACACAGAGGAGCACGTCCTCTTGTAGGTTCTCAAGGTGTGGCTGCCATTCTCCACTCTTCACCTGCCCAGTGACTCTGCAGGTTCACTCTGCTCCTCTCACCACCCTGGTCTCCTCCTCCTCCTCTTCCTCTCTGTTTTGTATTTATTTTGCTATCGCAGGCTGCTTTGGGCAGGAAGGGCAGGAGTCTGCACACCCACACTCCACCCTATATACCAGCTGCACCTGTCTCCATTAAATGCCATGGGCATTTCTGTGTGGCTCTGTCACTGCTTTGTCACTGTTTTGTTCCAGGTGGCTTACCACCCGCCCACAGGAGACCTAATAGCTGGGCTGGCTCCTGTGGAAATCTGAAACTGCTCCATTTGCAGAGTGCCCGGTCCTCCTTTACTTAATCACTGTCCTTCCTATCTAGAGGCTCAAAGCTCCCTGGCTGCATCACTTATGTCACTGAAGGGGAAACGGTGGGCAGGCTTTTTGTTGGGCCTCCCAGGGGCATGACGATATTAGCCGTCTCTGCTTTTCCAGTTGACCTTTCAAATATTTCCTCTCTCTCCAACTAAAAATTGGCTTAAAAAACTACACTCTACACTCTATAGTGTTTTCACATCGGCTAGTCTGACTGGTTTCATTTCTCCACCTCAGTTGGAAGAGCAGACAGTCTTAATGCTCCCTTACAGCTCCGACATACTAGAGCCCAGGACTCCGGGGTTCATATCCACTGCTACCTAGTACCCAGAGATTAGGTCCTGAGATTAGGTGCTCCCTTCCTCTCACAACAACCTGGTAGGGCCACTGGGCACGGCAGTGGTATCCACAGATAAATCTGGCAAAAGGCACTTTTAGCCTGTGGAGCAAAAAGGCACAAACCAGGCTAACACCCTCATCTTCTGACTGCTGGTCTTCCCGTTCCCCGTGGTGTTCATGCAGACCGTTGTCCTCATGTATTTTTGGCTGGTACTTTCGGGGTCTCTGCTGTTTAGTGTCACTGTGTGATACAAAGCAAAGAGCTCTGGACAGAGTTCTGTCTCCCTCATGGTGTGACCATGGCTCCCTCAGGTCAAAACGATAGCAACAATAATAGCAGTGCCAGCTCTTCCTTCCCTCAGTGGGTTGCTGTGAGGATCCAATGAGAAAAAGTGTATTCTAAAGAGATCACTTCTTCTGGATGACTGCCTCCATTTTGGGGGACGGGAAGAAGCTGGAAGCAAAGGAACCTACCTGGATTTGCCAGTTCTGGCTTCCCTTTGCAATTATCTGCAGGGAACTTCCTCACTCTGTTTTCAGACCTGGGCACCCATGGAGCCAAGGACCCGGATTCTACAGACAAGGAAACTAGAACTTGCCTAAGGGCCCACTGGGGACTCACAACAGGACCAGGATTAGTGTCCTAGTCTCTCTGAGTCTAAGAAAGGTCTGAAGGTTTCCCCTCTTCACCTTGCTAGAGCTGGCCTGCCCCAGGGGGATGGCAGGTATGTCCACACTTCTCTACTTGTGTTCCAGGGTCTGCTCTGAGCTCCTTCTCTGCACCCCTGCTTCTGTCCAAACAGGAAGGTGCTTATCAACTCTGCTCAGCTTCCCTGGCTCTCCTCTACCTCCTTAACCCTGGACCAGAGATAAGCTGCTCAGATCAGAACTGCCTCCTTCCCCAGCACACTCCCTCCTACTAATATTTGTAGGAATCAAATGACAGGCAGAACCTATAAGTCTGCTCATTAGCTCAGAGCCAGGAAGTAGGCTGTTGCCTGGTGGCCATTGAGCACCTTCCTCTTTGGCTACCCCACCTCCCCAGTCCTGCCCACCCTAGCTACACTTACCTTCCTGTCTCCCCTCACAATTAAGCTTTCCTGCCCAAAGCCTCTTCTTCCTCCACAAGCTAACCCATCTCAGCTAGTGTGGTGGTGGGTTCAGGCATTTACCTATTTGTTCATGCATGGGTCATCTTTTGATTTGTTCATTCCATCGGACAACAAGTAGGAACTGGAAAACCAGCCACGCTTCCAGTACTGGCTGCATTAAGCACTCTTACACGGGACTCTGGAGTCCGACTGTCTGTGTCCAAATCTGGCTCCACCAGTTCTTTGTGAGTGACCTTGGAAAAACTATCTCATGTTCTTAAGCCTCTATTTCCTCATCTGTAATATAGGAATGATAATAGTTGCTATATTATATGGGAATGGTGTGACGATTAGGTGGGATAATGCACACAATGAACTAAAACAGTGCCTGGAACGTAAAAGCTGTTATTAGTTCAATTAGTGGTTTTACCATTAGCCACTATCATTATTAAGTACTGGAGATCTTATTGGTAAGACACAGGCCATATCCTCAAGAAAGACAGGGGGAAAGATAGATTAAGTATTTATAATGTAGAATATGAGTAATCTAATAGGGAATGCCAAAAGGAGTGCTCTTGAATACCTGGTATGGTAGAGAGAGAAAGTCAGAAAGACTTCTCTGGAAGTAGGAGTGGGTGGGTAATGTTGGATACAAGAAAGTAGACAAGTGAGAGGAGAACATTTCAGAAAGAGAGAGACCAACTCATGCGAGAGCACAGAAGTGTGGGAGAGCAGGTCTGCATCTGAGAACTGAAGGAATTTGCCTCCCTGGACTCCAGACAGGAAGGGAAAGATCCTGAAGGGCTTTGGGGGTGATGTTGAGAAGTTTGGATTTTACCCACTGTTGGACCTTAAGCAACTTGGTTGAATTGGCACTTGGGAAAAGTCGCTTTGGCGATTCATTTGGAAAAAGGATGGGTGGGAGGCAGGTTAGGAGCGAGTCCAGGCAAGGGAAGCTTCAATAAAGTCAGGATCAAGGGCATGGCCAGTTTTAGGAGATAATCAGGAGTTGGACTGGACAAGGCTCAGCGACTGATGGGCTAAGGGAGGTAAGGAAGATGGAGAAGGATGAGGTGGCACCTGGGTTTCTCCCAGAGTGACTGGGTGGACACCATCCTCACTCACCAAGACCAGAGATGCAGGAGGAAGGGGAGAGGGGACAAGTTTCATTTTGGATTGAATGTTAGGCAGTCAATTCTATATGCGCACATATACACACACTTTAAAATCTGATTGGGGACAGAGTTAAAAATACAGGAGAGAGAATGAAAGCTGGTGACTGAGTTTCCTGAGAAGAGAAGACAAGGGACCCAGAAAGCAGGGAGACAGAGGGAGAAGTGTCCCGCAATAGGGAAAGGCAGGGTAGGTGTGGGGGCAGGGTACTTTAAAGTGTCCCACCCAATCCCTTCCCCTCTCCTTCCCTCTCTCTTCTCCCGTCTGTTCTTTTCTCTCTTACAGGCTCACTACAAGGACTTATACTTTTTTTTTTTTTTACTAGAAGCAAGGTCACTTACTGTTATCCCCACCCTCTCATCTATATTCAAAACTCTCCCATGAATCTTGCCAAGTTTTTTTCCTCTACTGCTTTCATTCGAGAGTCACCTGGGACCTGGCAGGTCTCACTCAAGACAATACCTCTGCCAAAAAATAAATGCCAAAAAATCATACAAAAGTGATGCAGAGTGGGCTCTGTTTGCATTTGATGTCCAGGAAGTGACTCTCCAGGATAAAAGAGAGGGCTCAGGTTCTAAGCAGAGTTCTAGGCTTAAGAGGCTCTCTCAGCAGTGAGCTGAAGTTTTAGGACACTGATATTCCTTTCTGCAGCGGTGCAGCCCCCTTCATCTGTCTAGAGGCCCCATCAACTCATCTCTCTCACCTAGCTCCCTCGCCACAGCACAGCACCTACCAGGGAATGCCCCATTGCCCAAGAGCTATCAAAGGCCCACATGGCAGAAGGCCCTGTCAGCTCATTGGCCACCTCACTTCATCCCAGACGAGCAACACTGCCAAGAAAATCCTGAAGGCAAGTGAGAAAACCAGTTGCGATTTGCCCAATAAGCAGGTGGCAGTGAGGTAGCTAGCCCCGCCTTTGGTGTCTCCTGAAGCCTTGGGGATGGAAAGGGAAGCAGACACTCCAAGACCAGTTTCCCGAAGCTCCAGGCTATCCAGCTATTTTGTGGGGAGAAGCCCAAGGAGCGGAGGCAGCCACCATGGCACAAGGTAGGGGAGGCCCATCGGGATGCTGGAGGTCAGGGATGAGGAGGACAGAGAGACTATAGGAAGTCAAGGGAGGGTGGATTCAGAGGAACAACATGAGTAAATAAAGAATGGAGTCAGACAAAGTAGAAACCCCAAGAACCTCAGAATTGGTTGGTAGCCCGAGAACCAAGAGACAAGATAGATGCTGGCAGGTAAACAGCCAAGTAGCTGTGTGCCAACATACTTGCTTCCATAGCCTTGTGAGACAGGGCAGGGCCAGGGATCCGTGGGTTAGGGTTCCTGTTCTCTTCCACAAGCTGATCCTTTGACACTGAGCAAGTCACTTCTCTACTTCCCAGCCCCTACAACTGAAAAATGAGGGGAATTGGACCAGACAATCTTAAAGTTGTCTTCCAGCTCTAAAATTTCCTAAATCTTCACATCTTCTCTTCTCCCACTTCAGGGGCTCTGTTCCTCATCTTAGCTAATCTTTCCACCACCGTTCTTCTCTCTATATCGACTCCCACTCTTTAGAAACAGCTGTTATGAAGATTAAAAAGTTAGTTGAAACCATTTACAGAAATAAGTGAAAAACTCTACAAATGTAATAACTTCACCTTCATTTACTGTGTTTTGTGTTTAAACCTTTATTCTTACATTTTTATAAGTTTTAATTACATAAGAAACATACCAATACATAGTTGGAGTAAAATAAAGCAATAATTACAGATAAAGCTACTGTTCTCTTACTGCCACCCAACCCAGCCTCATCTCCAGAAAAACCACTGTTACCAGTCTTTTGTCTATACATTTATATTCATACATATATGCTCAATGTAATGCATAATATTAGCATGTATGGATGCTTTTTTTTTTTTCATGCCACTCAGTACCTATAGATTTACCTCAATGTTTTTCACATTGCTTAGTATTTTATATTATGGATGTAAGTAATTTACTTATCCAGTCCTCTATAGATGGGCATTTAGGTTGATTCCCATTTTTCAACTATACAAGCAATGTGGCAATACATATTCTAATCTATGCCTCCTTGCGCTTGTGAATGACTTTCTCTCTAGGATAGATACTGAGATTAATTTAAAAGTTCTTCCTATAATGTTCTTTCTATTTTATTGATCATTTCACCTCATTCTTCCTACACAACAAGGAGAACAAATATGCCCAATGTGAAATGTACCTCCTATTTGAATATCTGGTGTTTGGGCTGAAGAATAATCCCTTTGTTATGGGTAGAGATTAACTTAACCAGGATATATCCAGAGGATGAGCTTTGGCCCCAGTGCGGCTGTCAGGCAGATGCTGCCACTCCTGTTGAATAGTTTGGGTCATGTGCCCCACCTGGATAGGGGCCAGTTAACAATCTCTGTCTAGTCAATTAGTCTCCAAAACAGATGAGCTGCTTTTTCCACTACTAGAAAAAAGCCAAGTGCTTTCCAGGCTGGCAGTGGGTCAGATGTCCTTTCTGAACATGAGCGAGGCCAGCAGTGGGCGGTAGCTATTGAGTAACGGGAAGAGCACAGGACTTGGGCCAACATCCCTAGATTTAACCTTCAGAAAGACATTTAATCTGCCTGAACCTTGGTTTTCTCAACTCTGAATGTGAATGACATGACATTTCATGCTTCCACCGTTGTCGTGAGGATTCAAAGAGATAATTGTCCTAGGGTACCTAAGGCAGTGCCTATCACAGAGTAATCAAGCCCTCAATAAGGTGTTCATTGAATCTGAAATCGGAAATAAGTATGGGGTGATTACGCAAAATATTGAGAATTTTATTCAACCTAGCAAACATTTTTTAATACCTCCAATGTGCTGATCATTATGCTTATATTTCTTTTATAAAAAACCCCTTACCCATTAGCAGTCATCCCATTTTCCCCTCCTCCCAACTCCTGGTAAACCCTAATCTACTTTCTGTCTTTATGAATTTTCTAGGTTGCATATTTCACATAAATTGAATCATATAATATGTGATCTTTTGTGTCTAGCTTCTTTCACTTAGCATAATGTTTTTAATTTTCATCTACGTTATAGTACATTCGGCATTCCTTTTTATGGCTGAATTCTAGTCCCTTATATGGATAATACTACATTTATTCATCCATTAATCATTTGATGGACATTTGGGTTGTAACCATTTGGGGCTATTATAAATGATACTGCTATCAACATTCATGTACAGATTTTGCGTGAACATGTTCTCAATCTCTTGGGTATAAGAGTGGAATCTTGAGGAGTGGAAGTGCTGGGTCATTTGGTAACTCTAAGTTTAACATTTTGAGGAACTGCCAGACTGTTTTCCAAAGTAGCTGCACCATTTTACAATAGCACCAGCAGTCTATAACTGTTCCAATCTCTCTACATCTTCACCAACACTTGTTATTTTTTTGTCTTTCTTGTTATAGCCACCTTAGTGGGACTTCCAGTACAATGTTGAATAGATGGAATGAGAGTGGACATCCTTGTCTTCCACCTTATCTTAGTGGGGAAGGCATTTAGTCTTTCACTATTAAGCATGGTGTTAGCTGTGAGATTTTCATAGATAGCCTTTGTCAGGTTGAGGAAATTTCCTTCTATTCTTAGTTTGTTGAGTACTTTTATTATGAAAGAATATTGGATTTTGTCAAATGCTTTGGTTCATATTTCTTAAATTTTAAATACAACTGAGACAAAACAGCTAAGTCTCTGTCCTCATCGACTTATATCTAGAGGTGGAAGACAGACAAAAAAATAACTACAAAACTATCTTAACATGTAATGCTGAGCCCGAAACTAGTAGGCTCTCAGTAAAATTTTGTTGATATAAATGAACGAATGAGCATGATATTAATTTGTCAGTTAAGTAGTTAAGTTTCTCTATAAGTGATGCAGTTAAGTGCTGTAGAACAGTCCGAGGTAAGAAGGAGGGTGAGCCAACTGGGACAGGCTTCATAAAGGTGGATCTTGAATAGGCATTGGAGGACAGGTAGAATTTGAATTGATAGTGAAGGGGCATGCTGACTAGGGGCTATAGCAGAATCAAAGTACATGGACATGTAAGGCTATCATTTGCTTGGGGACAGATTGGCTGAAGGAGAAGATCCATACTGGAAGTGGTGAGAAGTAAGAATGGAAGTTTAAGTTAAGACTAGGTACGGAAGATCATAAGTGTCAGGTTAAGGAGCGTGCCTTTTGTATGGTGGGCTATAGCGTATTTAGAACTTTTAAAGCAAAAAGATGGCATGCTCAAATTGTCTTGGGGAAAGGTAATCTGGTGACGTGTTAAGGGGTAGGTGATGTGGAGAGACAGGAAGCAGAGACCTGATGGAGGCTGTTACAGTCACTAGGAGTAGGGTGAGAAAGTCAGAATTATGTAAAGGTGGAAAGAGACAGATGGACATCACAGACATTTTAATGGAAGGAGTGAAGGGACTTATGACATATCTATGAACATAGGCTGAGAAGGAGCTAGGTGAGCCAATTGTGATTTAAAGGTTGTGAGCCCAGGTGCCTGTGGACCATTATAGGACCAAAATAAATTCCTTCCAGGGGAGGCACACTTGGAGAACAGTGAGGTCAGTCTGTGTCTTAGCAGAAGTTCCAGAAGCCTAGGGGTGGGCCTTTCTTTGACTGTCCTCAGCATCCCAGCTTCTGAAGCATTGGGCACACGGCATCAGTGGTAGTCAGAGAGCTAGAAAATTACTAAAAGCACAACAGCTAATCCAGGGATAGTTAACTTAGGGGCAGCTAACCCAGGGACTTGGTTCCAGATCTGGAGGCTGGTACAGGGACAAGTGAAACTCTTAACTTGTATCTAAGAATGTGGATGCTGACATGAAATCTGGGGACATGGTAGTCTAAAATGAGCAAAGTTGGTCAGGCCAACAGAAGAAGTTGAACAGAGAGAAAAACCTATGCACCTCCAGGAGGACGGAAGGGAGGTGGACTAGAAGGTCAGAGAAGCAGGGAAGGAAGAGAGGAAAGAAATAAGAAAGAAGTACTTACATGCATGGAGCCTCATTTAATCCTCATACCAACCCTGTAAGGCTGGTATAGATTCTATTTTACCAACTTAGAAACTGAGGCTCAGAGAGGCAAAGCTTCTTTCTCAAGTTTCCACAACTGGTAAGTGGTGGACGGGACTGAACAAGTCTACATGGCCCTGCCCTTTCGTCTGCCCCTGGCTGCCCCATCCTAGGGCTGGAGTTGTCCGTCATAGACTTCCGGAGCTCCTGGAACAACATGCGGCACCACACAGAGGAAATAAGCTCTGACCGCCTCCTTGTTCGCCGGGGTCAGGCTTTCAACATCACTCTGTACTTTAGTAACCGGGGCTTCCAGCTGGGCCTGGACAATATCATCTTCGTGGTTGAGACTGGTGAGGACCCCTGCTGGTATAGGGCTGTGTGTATGTGGGGTGGGGGATCACCTCAGAGGGCCTCAGCTCTGCTTCCCTCCCAGGACCACTGCCAGACTTGGCCAAGGGGACTCGAGCTGTGTTCAGCCTGGCAGATCATCGTGGTCCCAGCCCTTGGATAGCCTCACTGGAGACCAACAAGGCCACCTCCCTGGAGGTGAGCCTGTATGCCCCTCCCACGGCATCCATGGGTCGGTACCTTTTGAAAGTTCACATCGACTCCTTCCAGGGGTCTGTCACAGCCTATCAGCTCGGAGAGTTCATTCTGCTCTTCAATCCCTGGTGCCCAGGTAAGGCAGAGTGCCCAAGTGGGGTTCCCTTGTCTCTGCCCCTTTGTCAATGCCTCAGAGAGCCAGGCTCAAGGATTTCTAGACCCTTGCTCCCTGGGAAACCAAAAATCTCCCCAATCCCATGCAATCAGCATTACCCCTCGACCACCAACAAGCAGGGCAGGGAGAACATGCTGTTTATTTACTTATCTAAAATTTTAAAATTATAAACCAAGTTATCTTTACTTAAAAGGAAAACTACTATAATTAAATTTGAACACTATTAACATTTACCTTTATTATACATTTTCAAGTCAACTCGAGTTTCTTCATTTAAGAGTGATAAATGCATTGTGGAATGGAATAAAGAGCAAAACAACGCAGAACGAAAAATTAAATAAAAGAAAGAAAGGATAAGGCAAAAAGTGAAACCTTATCCCAATCTCCAGGTTCCATTATCCAGAACAAAACTGTTAGCCTTTTCTTGTGCAGCCTTACGAAAACGTTCTGTGCTTAACCAAATACGTATTTATGCATTTATGCATGTGTGTATGTGATTATACAACACATAACACGAAGGGAATTATTTTATACAGATCATGCTCTAACTTGCTTTTTTCATTTAAAAATTCAACTTTGGACATATTTTCCTAGCAGTACATTTTTTTTTAACAGCTACAATTTCTCCACTATTTCGATGCACCTATTTCCTCTTTTTGCCTATTGGCGTTCTATAGATTTTCAGGAATGAATATGTGTTGCTTTTTGATATTAAAAATATCTTTTTAAAATTAAGAATTCATGTGTGATTTGGACAAATTATTTATCACTCTGAGCCTGTTTTCTCAACCTTAAAATGGGGGCTAGGATGTAAATGTGCTTTGCAAAACAAGAAATTCCACCAAAGGTAAATTTTTACTATTCCACTTGATGTTCACATTGAGCCCATTGCTGATGTTGAGGCGTGGTGGAGAGTAGGTCTTTCCTAGACTTACCCAGAGACACTTACCCTCTGCTGCCCCTCTTATCATCCAGTGCCCTCCTCAGAGCTCAGTTTCCATGGGACTGTGCCTCCTTGGGATGGGAATGGGCAGGAAGGGCAAGATGACCTTTCTGCTTTGTGTTTTCCCACTTTGATTCCTAGAGGACACTGTCTATTTGGACAGTGAGCCCCAGAGGCAGGAGTATGTCATGAATGATTACGGCTTCGTCTACCAAGGGAACAAGAACTGGATCCGCCCTTGCCCTTGGAACTACGGACAAGTGAGTCTCAGCCCCGCTCATGGACCATTCAGGGGAGAGGGGAGCCGGAGGGGATTTGGGAAGGTGCCCTTTAAGCAAAGTTCCTCCAGAACTGCTGACAAATGGGAACTAAATGGCACCAGAAGGATGTGCAATTTGATCCCAGGGAGCTAGAGGAGCAGCCATAGAAAGTTGGAAGTTGTACTATGCTGATCATGTCTGAATTGGACAATAGGATTAGAGAAGGAAGGGCAGCTAAAGGTACTTACCCAGGGATTCCACTGAGTTTGATGGTGAAGATGAAGTGACAACGGTGACAGCGGCCATAATGGTGCCCATTTTTTTGTTAACTGTGTTTCCAGTGTGGTATATGTTCCTCTACATTTTGTTTCCCACGCATGTTCTAAAAACGTGATTTTATTTGTTAGAAGAGCATCGTATTAATCACAATGCTCTGTAACTTCTGTCTTGGCAAGTCTGCTTCCTGTGTAAAGCTCGGCCTCTAGCAGGTACTCTAGGAAGTCCAGGACCAATTCAGGGAAGAGGGTTCTTGAGGCTGAGCCCCAGCACCAGAACGCTATTCAGGAGAGAGGACCAGCCCCGGCTGCCCAGAAAGAGTGTCAGCTGGGAAATCCTAGGGGTGCTTGTGGAGTCTTGTATCAGTTTGATATGGGTTCCTCTCCTGGACTTGTCCGACACATGTGGCGTGAGGCCCAGCCTAGGTGGATATAGTCAAGATGAGACATGGCAGCCTCAACTGGCCCCAACCGACATCCCCAACCCCTCACTCAGCATGGGCAGATGGGGATCCTCGAAAGCACCCCTATAGGAGTTTGTTGTCATCTATGAGAAACAGAAGTGAGAAGTTGCTGCTTTCTGAGCCCCAGGTTCCACTCTCCCTTCCCCCTTATTCAATGAACATACGTTGAATACCTGCTCAGTGCCAGGCAGAGCTCTAGGTGCTACAGATATAATAATGAATAAAACACTGCCCCTGAGCCCACAGTGTAGTAGGAACTCAGTCATATAAACAACATGATATGTAAAGATTGCCAGACAGGCACAGGGTGTTCTAGCAGCCTGAAGCAAGAGCACTTGGCTGGGCATGAGGCTGTCAGGGAAGCTTCTCGGAAGAGGAGACGCTTGAACTGAGCGTGCCAATTGCGGGAAGGCAGGGAAAATATCCCAGGCAGAGGAAAGAATGAGTAAAGACACAAAGGTGAAAAACAGTTTAGCCTACTGCAGAGGTTACAAGGAATCTGGTATTGCTGGAGCAAAATTGGTGAGGCAGGGGGTATTGAGACACTAGGCTAGAGAAATCGAAGGGTCTTGTGTGATTTGTAGAGGAGGTTAGAACTTTGATTCTGTAGGCCATAGGGGCCTTTGAACATTTTAAAGCAGAAAAGTGAACTGATCAAACTGTTTCCTGGGGAAGATGAATCAGAGAAGCCTCCTAATCTTGTTTATTGCTCAGCATTACATGGAATCAATTTATTCATTCAACAAAGATGCACGGAATCTCTATAATGTGCTGGACACTGTAGAGTTGTAGAATTGCAAGAAGATGTTGAGTTGCAAGAAGAGCTGGAGAGAGACAGAGCATACACACAGGCAGGGAAGGCAGACCTTGACTACGTCATTACAACTGTGTCTGATGAGTAGAGTTGTAGCCAGGGCTATGGAGCTAAACCAGGCTCAGGCTCAGGGAAAGCCTCAGAAGAAGTGGCATTCACACCTAGCCTAAAGGATGGGAGGCAGCCTGCCTTGGGTGGGAAGTTTCCATAACTCACATGCTATTAGTCAGTCTACAGCCCCACTGAATCACAGGCACCATTGCAAGCTGGCACCATCACCTCACCAGTAGCTGCCAAAGCTAAGCTGGGGGTGGAAGAAGAGGCAGTGCGATTTTAACAAGAACATTCCATGAGCTCCAAGAGTGTGGGGATTGAGGAGAGAAAAAGGAGAAACAGACTTTTCAGCCAGTCAGACACATTGGAAAAAATTCCAGGGATTTGACATTCAGGACATAAAAACTGTGACCCCAGAGATTTGAGACCCTGCACCTGCCCAGTAGCCAGTTCATGGCTGTGCTACTGGACATAGTTATCTTCCAAATAGGTCTATATTCCACAGACACACTCCATTGGAGAGCTGGGTGGCTCATGTATCTCTTTCCATATCTACATGTGCCAAGCATGAGTACCTTGCCTCTCTGCATCTCCCCTTGCAGTTTGAAGAGAATATCATAGACATCTGCCTGGAGTTGCTAGACAAGAGCCTGAACTTCCAGAGTGACCCAGCCATGGACTGCGCCCTGCGGGGAAGCCCCGTCTATATCAGCAGAGTGGTGTGCGCCATGGTGAGCTTGGGTCTGGCTTTGTCCACCCAGGGTATGTCCGGGGTGGGAGGAAGCTGTGCTGGGAAAGCCCTGACCATTCACAGTTGCCCTCAGGCAATGGGAGAATAAAGAGTTCAGAGGCACGGGCCCTCTTGCAAAGCCATTTTGGATAAGAGTGATGAAAGATTTTGGCTAACAGGTTTTCTTAACTGAGCTCTGAAATAGCTGGAGGTAGGCCCTCACCTCTATTAATTCCAAATTGCATGTTTTGGGAAAGGCTGAATGTAGCTCTGGTTTGTGAAATGGTCTTACTGTTTCTAAATTTCCTTTGCTCTGAAGTATTTTTAAAAGCTTTCAGAGCCAAGCTCTAGGTTTGCAAGGGATAGGGAGGTGGGGGTTAAAGGTGTGTGTAGAAATAAATAATAAACTAGTTAACAGTGGAGCACAAATCAGAATAGCCAGCTTCCCACCCTGACTCCTCCCCCAGCAGGTCTGGAAATTCACAGGTAAAAGTAGATCAAAGTCTCCTCTGTGTCTCAGGCCCATGGGCCTTGCAAAATAGCCCACACATCAAATTTGGTGAGGAAAAGGATGCTAATTCTTCTATATATGGTTTCTCTTCAGATCAACAGCAATGATGACAATGGGGTGCTCAATGGAAGATGGAGTGAGAATTACTCAGATGGCATCAATCCTGCAGAGTGGACCGGCAGCGTGGCCATCCTGAGACAATGGCATGCCACAGGCTGCCAGCCAGTGCGCTATGGGCAGTGCTGGGTCTTTGCAGCCATCATGTGCACAGGTAGGGAGTAGAAAGTTCCTCATGAAAATGCCAAAAAGTGCAATGGCTCATGTATTAGCCCTCCGAATAACTCTTGTCTCCAACTTACACGGTTCCCACAAAGGGACATTTGGAAAGAAGCCCTCTCCAACAAAAATGTCTCATCACTAACCTCTAGGTTTCACATATCTGGGCTTATTTCAGAGGATGGTTCTAAGGTAGAAATCACACACTTCCCAGAACCTGGTGCCCTTCCAGTCTTCTGAGCGTGGATAGCCTAACAGAATATTCCTAAGAACCTGACTGAAAATTATCTGATAAAAGATAGGAATGAGATGAGAGACCGAGTAATTAGAAAACTTACAAACTGGTTAGCACGGAGAATGGTTTTAGTGAAGTTGTTCATATGAGAGGGAAATGTGCATCTGAGCAGTGATATGGGCCATGGGGTTAGAACAAGATGGCAGCTGAAGTATGATAACCTTGAATTTGGAGTTGTCACAAGTTCAGAGGGCCTGGAGGCCTGGGTCAGGCCAGAGAATTACAAGGTGGGGGGAAATGGGAGGTCATTTTTTCAGATAGGGAGTGGATGCAACATTAGTAGAAGAAAAGTTGAAATATAGGCACAGGAAAAGAAAGTAAATGGAAGTTGGTTTGCATGGGCATGTGGAGGTAGCAGGAGGAGAACTCTGCCTCACCGAGGGCCAACTCTTGCTCCTGGCCATCACCCTCACCTTGCCCCCCTGCCTAGGCTGGCTCTCAGCCTCCTGGCATGCATATCCATGCCGAGGGGGAAGATGCCAAGTATGGCTTTCGCTCACAGCACTCTCCAGTCCAATCCAGCGAGACCAGATCTGCCCACAACTTGGTATTTATTAAGAACTGTGAGGCCTTTCACGTAGAAATTCCCTTTAAGACAAGGCCTGGTGCAGTCTGTGTGCATGTGTGCACTGCAGCTCCGGGCTCGTGGAGGGAGCCTAGAGAGCCGTGGGCTGCTGAGCAAGGGCCAGGCCTCTGTCCAAGGGCACAAGGAGGTTTCCGTCAACACCCGCAGTGGGTGACTTCACACGGATTGGTGAGGAGGAAGCCCTAAGCTACTCCCATGCAGCTGCACACACCCACCTTGAGTTGGATGCTTCGATTGCTCAAAGAATCCCTGTTTTTTGGATAAGAAACCAAGAATTTGACAGCTTTGATACCCAAAATGACAGACATTTGGGTGAACTGGGATGTCTGAATCATCCAGGGAGGAGGCATAAGAATGACAGAATGGATCGATCTTGTACACAATAGAGAGGGAAACTTCTTGTGCATGGGAAAGCCTAGAATCTAATGAGCCAGGGATATGTGTGTAGAAGGAGAGGGCCAGGGGTTTGGGTGCACTTGTCTGGAACTGGGTGATGACAGAGGTAGAGCCAGAGAATGGAGATTATGTAAGGAGAGCAGACCAATAAAAATGTTCATGAGAATTATGGCTCTTTAGTGACTTGGGAAGCAGAGGGTTGGGCAAAGTGGGTCAAATGTAGCTCAGACAGCACCAGTCTTCCCCAAAAGAGCTACTATGTTGTATATTAGAAATATATCAGTTTGAAAAACTCATTCATTTATCCAACAATACTTATTATATGCTAGGCATTGTGGTTCAAATACTTTTGAGTACAAAAATGAGTAAGACTCAGTCTCTATCTTCCATTAAAAGTTAGGAGTAGATCGAACTCCTTAACCCAATTCAGCTGCCAAAGCACGTTTGTTGTTGTTGTTGTTGTTTGTTTCACAATCACAATAGCTGATATTTATTGAGGTGATATTATTCCTTTGTGCTAGGAATTGTGTTAAAATCTTGGCAGCCTAGAGTAATGGTGAAGCATACGAGGGTTCTGGAGGTAGACTGCTTGGGTTTAAATACCAGCACTATAATTAGTTGGCTGAGTAACCTTGGGCAAGTCACTCAACATGTTCCTCAGTTTCCTCAGCCATATGGCGGGGAAAGTAATAGTACCTACCTTGCAGAGTTATTGAAAGGATTTGAGTGAGTTCATACATGGAGAATGCTTAGACTAGAGCCTGGCTACAGCAAATATTCAGTATCAAGTAGAATGGTCTAGTCTGATCCCCCAAATGACCTTATGAGGTAGGTTTTATCATTATCTCAGTTTTGCAGATGAAGAAAATGAGAGGCAGAGTCAATCTCGCATCCAGGTCTAGCTGGCTCTAACCACTAGGTTATATACTGTGCAAACTCCTGGTGGCTGCCATTTATCCAGCATTCCTCATACTTTAGGCACTCACTGGGCACTTTTGCTCTTTTTAATCCTCACGACCACCTGCAAAGTAGATATCAATACCGTCTTTACAGATGAGAAAACTGAGGTTTAAAGTGACCATGTGACTCTCGTTTGATTTAGAAGTAGATTCTCCAACTCTAGCAGCTCTGCCTCCCAGTATTGCCTTTCAATGTCAACATATTGATTTCAACTTCCTAAAGAAAAATCACACACACAAAAAAACGAGACTTTGGATGCATCGAAGATAATGTTATAATTTTTGGATAGGCTGTTTCCTTGACATCCATTTAGTTGAGCATTATTTTGGAAATTTCAGAAAAATCCTTGGCCTACGTTTCCTATGCTCAGGGCCAGCTGCTCATCAGCTCTCAGTCATCAGGCTTTTCCTGTTCTGGCTATCCACTCCTTGTGACAAGGTCAGGTCCCTCAGCCCTTGGCTGAGGTCTGTGGAGTAGCCTGGAAGCCTTGCACTGTAACAAGGGAACAGAGGGAACAGTGACGTTCTCTTGCCTAAAAATTTTTCCCAAAGCCAGGTGTCCAAAAACCACTTATTGTATGATTCCGTATATGTGAAATGCCCAGAATAGGCAAATTCATAGAGACAGAGAGTGGACTAATGGTTGCTTAGGGCTAGGGTGAGGGGAGAATGGAAAGTGACTGCTAGTGGGCACAGAGTTTCTTTTTGAGGCGATAAAACGTTCTGGGATTGGATAATGGGGATTGTTATACCACCTGTACTACCAAACACTGAATTATACACTCTAAAAGGGTGAATTTTATGGTATATAAATTATCCCAATATAGTTGTTTTTTAAAAAATGCCAGGCATCCTGGGAATGTGCCTGGTCAAGGCCAGCTCCTGCCTACAACTTCATAGGTAGGGATGGGGGCAGAAGTGAGGGGCTGAGGGTCGGAAGACTCTGAACATGTGACTGTGAGCAGGTCTATGAGACACTATCTCCTCTTCTGTAAAATTGGATCCTGGGCCCAGAGTCATGGCGGGATATGGTGTAGAGACGAAGAGGCTGGGTGTTTGGGGCTGGGCCCTCCTTTCTTCACCCAAAACTAATCTAAGAATTCTTCTCACTTGTTTGTATCATAATCTCTATAAATTATCTCATTATCTTCATTCCAGTATAATAACTCTTGTCCTCATTATTTTTACTGAGCCCTTTCCTCTCAAAGAAAGAACTTCAGTCAGGGCACCAGTGTGTTATTTTGTCTCAATCTTTGGCTTAAACACAAATCTACCATTATTTTCCATTTGATTTATTATGAGACATCAAAGATTACATGGAATGTTCCCTCACAGGGTTATGGGTTAATATATGGCAAGCCTTAGAAAAATACCTGGCACATGGTAACTTTTACATAACTATATTATTATTAACTATAATAATTAGACTGATACTTTTAAAATTCTGCCTCTTAGGCTCCAAAGTTCTGGCTGGCTCTCGTTTAAAAGGTATTTCTAGCCATCCCCCAAACATCAGTTCTCTATGCTCTACCACTTCTCAACTTTATTTCCTTCCTTTGTTTCTTGGAGTGTTTAGAATTAAATTAATCATATTTCTCATGCCATGACATGTATCATAATAGGTCTGCTTCGGGCCTCTCTTTTAAAAAACTAATTAACTAATCAATTGATTTCCCTGCCCCATTTATCTCATAACCCATTTCTATTCACCTCCCCCCATGATAGAGAAACATTTTGATGTGTTTAATATGCAGCATTGTATTTGAATGTGTTCTCACAAAAAAGTGCACTGTTATCTTTGTGCAATATTTTGTCCAGTATGTTTTCCGTTTTATAGATTATATTTTTCACCTTTAGATGTTCCATTGGGTCTTTTTTCTGTTTTTCTTATTATATTCATGTTTTTCTTTACTTCTTCTTGACCATATTTATAGTATTTTAAATAGCTGTTTTAAGGTCCTTGTCAGCTAATTCCATTATCTCTGTCATTTATGAATCTAATTCTATTGATTGATATTTTTCCTGATTATGGGTCATATATTCCTGCTTCTTTACATGTTTGTAATTTTTTAAAATAGGCTTTATTACAAATTTATTTTATTTTTTAAGGCTTTTTTAAAGATCAGTTTTAGGTTTCATTGTCACTGCAGAAAGGAGAGAACAGTTCAAATATGACTTCATGATGACATCTGAAAGACCAAGGCAATATAACCATCTTCTTATAGGGGACAATTAAAGGCATGGTAGGAGTAGCAGGAAGTGATACTTTCACCTCTTGGAAGCTTAGTGCATCCAGGAAGAATTAAAAGATGTTAAAAATCATCATATTTAAATGCAATTACTTTGACTGTATTAGAGTTTTGACTGTATTCTTCAATGTAAGCCATGGAAGTATGGTAGCAAAAGTAACCAAGTGACTTCCAGTAAACAAATAAATTGAACTCTAATTTTCCACTCATTTCTCTTATAAAATTGGAGTTACATTTCCACATGAGGAGGCAGGAGTGGTGGTGAAGGGGAAGAACTTATGAGAAGCCTTCACGGCCAGTTCTGAAATAGATCACAAGTTTTAACACACCATCAGGACAGTGTCCACCACGAGTCAGAAATGAAGCTGCATTCCTTGAGGGCAGGAATGTCTTTTATTTTTACATACTCTGCATCTAACTCACTGCCTGGTTCATTGCAGCAGCTTGACACTTGTCACTGAATATGTGCTAAATGCTGAGTGAAGAGACATAGTAATTCATGCTAGGAGTGTGGCATTGTATAATATACCTTGGGAACACTTCAGTTCTTTTCTGACTCTGAGATCTTGTCCACCTTTTTCCGCACACACACAAATATACTCATATGGGTTTCTCTTTTACAAGGGACTCAGCTCGCACAAAATTGTCAGTGAAAGAGTTACCTGAGTCACATATCAAACTGTGAATCATGAGGAGTGATACTCTGCAGAAACCTCGTTCACAAGTTTAAGACAACTCACTGCAACACAAATTTAATGAGCTCTTGCCTCACTCCTGTCTCATGTTCCTTCAGTGACAGCTCTTCCAACCTTCACCCTCCCCTCTGAGACTGTCCTGTGTCACCTCCACCTATAACTCGCTTGTCAGCTCTGTTCACTCCCTGCCTTTGTTCCTTGGCCCTGTGCAGACCTGCCA
The DNA here is from genome assembly GCF_000151845.1 of Pteropus vampyrus. NCBI lineage: Eukaryota > Metazoa > Chordata > Mammalia > Chiroptera > Pteropodidae > Pteropus > Pteropus vampyrus. Next base: position 8,534,512 of record NW_011888800.1, on the reverse strand, counting down.
CTCCAAGGAGAACTCCAGGTTCCCCTTTGGGCTTCTCTCCTCCCTGTCCTGGCCTACATCCAAGAGTGTGTCCACACCCTGGCCTGGAGAGAGGCTTTGTGTCAAAGTATAAAAAGGAGCCTGAACTAAAATCTATAAGCAATTAAATGTTTGATATAAATATTTAAAGTAAAGACTATGAACATTTAAAAAAATAATGACAGCAGTTTGTGTGAAGAACCCTTAGAAATATCTATATTTTTGACTCAGTCATTTTAATTCCTGGAATCTGTCCCAAGGTGGTGGTGGTGAGGGGACTGATCTACAAAGATGTTCATCACAGCATTATTTACGACAGGGAAAAAAATCAGAAACCAACTAAATATCTAAAAATAACCACCACTAGAAATCCTGTTTTTGGCAAATATTTGATAGCACAGGAAAATGCTTCGGATGTATAATATGACAAAAATACTAGAACGCTGAACTATGTGTATGATACTGGGAGGTGGCCTCAGAATTAAGTATAAGCTTAGCAGTGAAACCAGGATTTGAGGGATAGCTGTGTCACTTCCTTGCTGTGTGACTTTGGTGAGGGTAAGCCAACTTTTCTTAGCCTCTGATTCTTCATCTATAAAGTGGGGATAATAACAGCAGCTTTCATGTAGAGTTGTCCTGAGCATAATGTATGTAAAACAGCACCATACCTGCTGGTAGATATTATAATAATAATAATAATTATTATTATTATTATAATCGAATTGGATGGGCTGTCACTGTTGGACTTGGGAGGACAGGGATCCCCAGGGCATTGGTGGCAGGATGGGCTGGGGGATATTGCTGTTATTAAAAGAGTGTAGAAGGGGGAAAATATGGCAGAGGACAAAGAAAAGAAGTTAGAAGGGATGCTCCTCCAGGAATAAAGACAACATTCAACCTCTTCTTCAGAATTTCTCCACCAAGTACAGACTTGCTTTTCTAGGCTGTTGTTACACATTTTCCTGGCTGGATCTGTGATGCTTTCCTTGAGATGCTTTTAAGAAAATACACCCCTAGAAAAAGGGAGATCTAAGCCACAGAACTCTTTGCCTAAGAACCTGATGTTCTCAGCCAACAATCCTTACCACAGGAAAGAAAACATTTCAGCTATTTGGCTTAAAGATGGAGATTTATGTCTGGGAGAGAAGTGAGACCCAGTCAGGCCAGAGTCTTGTCAAAGGAGGTATGCCTATCCCACTCTGCTGGTCCAGGCAGGAGAATCCGAACCTTGCTAGACTTTCTGTTGGCCCTGGCAGTGCTTATCAGAGCAACCAGCAGCCTTTGCATAAAGTCTTGTTTGTGATCCCAGAGAGAGAAGCTCAGGAAGGTGGGGAGGGAAGTTGGCAGCAACACCAACCAGCGCCCCAAACAGCTCCTGCTTGGTCCTGAAAGTGCCAAATGAATGATTTCCCTGGGCCCAAGGTCTCAAGTCCAGGAATCCATAGAGCTCCTGGATCCACAACCCACAGAAGATTTTCTGTACTTTTTGCAGTGATGAGATGCCTGGGGATCCCCACCCGAGTGGTCACCAACTTTGACTCTGGCCACGACACAGATGGAAACCTGATCATAGATGAGTATTATGACAACACGGGCAGGATTTTGAAGAATAAGAAGAAAGACACTGTCTGGTGAGAGACAACCTTTCAGTCTCTTTCTAGGGCAAACCCCACCAGCAGGAGGTAGGGCGGGACTGTGCCTATGAGCCTGCTGCCTGCTTAGGACTCCACCCCCACTTTCATCAGTCCCTGGGCTTGGTATCCCCAATCCTAAGTCTGGAACACAGCTGAACAAAATCAATGATTTTGAGTTTAGAATCCTCACATCACAAGAGCTCTCTGCCCTGGGTGAGGTTTTCCCCTTTGTCACCTTCATTTAATACTCAGCCTGTGACCGCGGGAGAGCCTGAAGTCTCACCTCCAGACACAAAGACCATGACTGCTTCTGTGAGTCAGCAGCACATACAGGAAAGGATCACGAGAAACTTTTTGAGAGAGAGCGAAGGATTTTTAACTTCAGGTGGTTCTGGAAGCCTTCATTCTCATTTTACAAACAGAAGAAAGCTTCTTTAAAGCAGGTTTAGGCTCACAGGAGGAAGAGCTGTCACTACTCACCCACAGGCCTAGAGGGATCTAAGTCTGTCTTTCTATCTGGCAGTCCATTCACTCATCCTCCCCTGCCTTGTTCCAGAAACAGAAGCACTACAAACTCCCATTGCTTCCTTTGACACTAGCTCCTTTGGCTTCTCCTTCAGGAATTTCCACGTCTGGAATGAGTGCTGGATGGCCCGAAACGACCTCCTTCCTGGATATGGAGGCTGGCAGGTGCTGGATGCTACACCTCAGGAGACAAGCAACGGTGAGGCTCTTCAGAAGAAAGGCAGAACCCACTCCCACGGAAACCACCCCTGCCCCTGACTGTCCCTGCAGCCAAGGCCCACCATGGCTCTTCCATTCTCCTTCAGGCTTTTACTGCTGCGGCCCTGCCTCTGTCAGAGCCATCAAAGAGGGAGAGGTGGATCTGAACTACGACACGGCCTTTGTCTTTTCCATGGTGAATGCTGACTGTGTGTCCTGGCTTGTCCGTGGAGGAAAGGAGCAGAGACTTCATCGAGACACAAATTCTGTTGGCAATTTTATCAGCACCAAGAGCATCCAGAGTGATGAGCGGGATGACATCACGGAGAAGTACAAGTATGAAGAAGGTACAACTAAGCCAGCTCCATTCAGAGTCCAAATCCTGTGGATGGATGCCTTCCCCCTACTCCAGAGACACCCCTCCCCTCCCCAGCCAGCTGGGACAGGCCTCTGGGGAACTAGAGGGTATCTGCTGGGCAGGACCCAGGTCCACTGTTTCCTTGGTTCTTCGGTTTTAAGGTCCCAGTTGAGGCATCCCCACTACCTCACTTCCTCATGCCAATACCACCCCATGTCCCACATCTGAGCACCTCCACAGATGTTCGTGTTGACTGTAGGGTCATTGACAGACATCTCACCAACAGTATATGAATTCTTGTCCCTGCCTTCCCCAAAAGTCAGCCTCCTACTGAAGATAGTGGGAAACTTAGTACTCCCTTATTAATTAATTTAATTAATATTACTTAACTTACTGTTTAATTCACTGTATTTTATTGAGTGTGTGCAGAAAAGGTCAGACCACCAGCTGGTGCCAAGGCTGACATATGGCCAGATGTTCACTTCTATGCCCACCCTTTGCAGAAGATGATTCTGAGAGGTGGGATACCTAACAGGGGCTTATTGCCCAAGCCAGCAGGGGTGAAGCGGCAGCTAAATTCCTGGAAATTGAGGAAGACTAACCACCAGGTTCAACCACAGGGAGCCAAGCTAAAAATAACCAGTTCATGAGGGTCAGAAGCTGGGTGAAGGGCAGGATCTGAGCAGTGGCTAGAGGAGAGGGGTAGCTGAGCAATTGCTGAAAATGCTGGCATGTAGGTATCTGTGGTTCGTCTCTGTGGACCAACACAGAGAAGCTCCATAATCCAAGCCTAGGAAAGGGCTACACAGCAAAAGACAAGCCCAGCAGTCTATCCATCACCCTCTCCACCTCTATTATCTTGGTTGGGATGCCCAGAATCAGATCCTGAGGCAAGGATCTAATGGAAGGAAGGAGAGTGAGTAAGCAAGACAGGGAAGGGAGGAAGCCTGTGCAGGGTGCCTCATCAAGCCTGTTAGCACCATGGGCAGCTGGAGCTCAGTCCTACTAGGGATCTCTGCCAGGGGAGTAGCCGCGGAAAATATAGGACGAATAATGCTTTAGTCTAACCATGTCCCCAATTATTTGTTAATTTGAAATTCAAACTAAATGGCCCTGTATTATTATTTGCTAAATCTGGCCACCCCATCAGTAATTCAGTGTAAATTGTAGAACAATACCACAGGCTTATCCCACCCAAAAGGCAAGGGAGCTAGGCTATTTATCCAAGGGAGCTAGGCTATTTATTTGGTCAGGGCTTGAGGGCTGTTCCTAGAGGGTGTAAATTCCTGAGCACTTTTGGTCTGCCCCATGCCTGGGCAGAGTCAACTCTGCTGGTGGAGAAAGCCTCAGACAAAGGGTAGTAGCAAGGCTAGAATTTGAAATTAAAGGAAGTGGCACCGAAATGTCAAGTGCCAAGGGAGTTATGGGCGGGGCATTGACAGTATTGCTACAAGGTCCACAGGCTTCCTCTGTGAACTTGGAGGGGTTTGGAGCTATGTTCCAGTGGGCCTGAGTGTGCTGCTCAGTCACGCGGCTTGACAGGATCTGGGGATGGAACAGACAATGGATGAACTAAATCTGATCCACATCTCACTGGGTCCACTCTTCCCGAAGCCAGCGTCTCAAGATCCTCTTCTGCCTGGAACAGGGCTTAGAAAACATCCAGAGCGAGGGGACAAAAGTGGCCTCTGCCTGGGGAGGCTGTGAAGATGCACTGTTGGGGTGAGGCTGGGCCCTGGAGACAGTAAGTGCTCAGTAAAGGCAGCTGCTGGATTATTAGTGAAGCATGGGGCATATTCCTGCACATCCTGGGAGTATTCCTGCACATCCCAGCC
>NW_011888800.1:8511401-8526549 GCF_000151845.1 Pteropus vampyrus | reverse complement strand
GGAGTGAGTGCTCAGTAGAGTTTGACACTTAGAAAGCACCTAATGAATTGTAGGGAGTGTTTGTTGTTGGAAACGAGGGTTTTAGCACTCCTGCAGCGTTGGGGAGGCTGTTGAGAAGGACGTACAACCATGGCTTAGCTTTTGGGCCAGCCCGGCCCACAGCTGGTACTGTCTCTGCCCTCCCAGGTTCTCCTCAGGAGAGGAAAGTGTTTCTGAAGGCTCTTCAGAAGCTGAAGATTGGAAGCTCCCAAGGCCCCTACGGAGCAGACTTGTCACCTTCTAGTCCCATGCATCTGAGCCAATATGGTCCTCGAAGCTCAGATTCACCTTCCCTTCGGCCCAGTGATGTTATCCAGGTTTCCCTGAAACTTCAGCTGCTCGACCCACCCAACATGGGCCAAAACATAAAGTTTGTCCTGCTGGCCCTCAACATGTCACCCCAGTTCAAGGACCTCAAAGTTAACCTGAGCGCCCAGTCTCTGATGCATGATGGAAGCCCCCTGCCTCCATTCTGGCAGGACACAGCCTTCATCACGCTCTCTCCTGAAGAAGGTATGGGCTTCTGGGTACGGGCATGGGGACTCTGTGTACACAGAGTGGGTTATGGAAATGCCAGTGGTATCAAGCTGGCCAAACAAGGATTCTGAGGGCTGACCCCTGTGACGCTAGTCTTTCCCCCAGCACAGATTCCTCCTTTTCTCCTTACTTCCTTCTCTCTTTCTCTTTTCTCCTATTCCTCTTCCTATCCTTCCTTTACTAAACCCAAGAAGTAGCCTGCTTTTGTAGGGGAGAACCTGAGCTTTGGAGTCATCTAAACTTTGGTTAGAGACTCAGCTCATCTATTTGCCAGAAGAATGAAATTGGGCAAGCCATTTCACTTCTCAGACTCTGACTGAACTTTACTGGGGCACAGCACATGTTGGCTTTCTCCTCTCTATAAATGGGTTCCCAGATCTAGCAGGCCCAGCTGATTCCCCAACTAGTCTCACCTCATCCTTGTGTTCTCTCCCTAGCAAAGACTCATCCCTGCCAAATCCCCTATTCCCAGTACAGCCAGTACTTGTCAACAGACAAGCTGATCCGCATCAGTGCCCTGGGAGAAGAGAAGAGCTGTCCCAAGAAGATCCTAGTGGACAAGATCATCACCTTAGCCTATCCCGCCATCATGATTAATGTAGGCAAGAGCCCTGCAAGTGGCCTGAGGGCTACTTGGGGTCAGCTGGGAGGAGGTGGAACCCTCTGAGATCCTGCTCAAGAGAGCAGGCCCTTCTTTCCTCTGCCTCTTCTGGTGCTTCCAGATACCTTCTACCTAAATCAGGAGGTTTACCTGAAATCACTGGGTGAGGTCTCCATCCTCTGGCACCATTAGTGGCCTTATGGGCAGACCTTGAGCAGCTGCCATGGAGAAGTCCCTCTCTCATGCCACCTCCCATTGTTGGCCTTCCCCAGGGTCAATATGTGCTCAAATGGGAGGGACTTGAGTAGGGAGAGAACACTGCCTGAAGGTCAGCTCAAGTTTGATTTGCCATTTCCTGACTGTACATCCTTGGACAAGCCCCTGGGCCTCTGCTTCTTGAACTGTCACATGAGAGGATTAGACTAGATGGCCTCTGAAGACACCTCCTGACTAGGTGTCTTCTGAAGACACCTCCTGCTCTGACGTTCTGTGGTCCTCCTGCTCTGACGTTCTGTGGTCCTCCTGCTCTGACGTTCTGTGGTCCTCGGAATTGGAGGACTTACATAGGTCCCTTCCTTTAAGTGCCGTCTTCCCAAGGCCATGCAACTCCCAAATTCTGCTAAGTGAGCCTGTGGTGCCCCCTGGTGGGGTGCATATGGCAAGCCCAGCCACAGGAGTCCATTTTAGGGAGGGTTTCCTGAGGCTTCCTTACTTCCTTGCCTCTACAGCCTTGAATGAGTTTTTTACTCAGATTGGTGTGAAAAGAATTGAGCCAATTATGAAAAGAGGTGGTGGTGGTAATGGTGGAAGGGATCGGGTAGAAATGCAACATGAAGAAACAAAGTGCCAAAGAAGATTCTATCTACTCAAGTTATGCATGAGAATCCTTTAGGAGCTCTTGATTATTTAACGCTTGGATATAATCCTTGGAGCAGAGGAAACATCACGGGAGGCACCCAGTTCATAAGACTTTTCCATATGCTGGGTCTAGTGATGTAAAATATTTTACACAAACATCCATACATGTATAAATGAAACAAGAGTTTCACATAACTATATCTTGTGTATTGTGCAGTGATATTTTCTTCCATTTCATTTTTTAAAAAATGCGATGACAATCTATTAAGTCGGTTTTAACTCATAGTTGGAAAAACACAGGCCATGGAAGTCCAGCTCTTCAGAAAATAGATCTAGGGAACAGTGCCCTTCATGAAAGTGTAGTGAATTGGAAAATGAGACTAATTCTCTGCTCCTTCCTCTCCTCTGGAATTCTCTGTTTAGGTTCTAGGAGTAGCCGTTGTGAATCAGCCACTCTCCGTACAGGTGATATTTTCAAACCCCCTCTCAGAGCAGGTCGGAGACTGTGTGCTGACTGTGGAAGGAAGTGGTCTCTTCAAGAAGCAGCAGAAAGTTATGTGAGTGCTGGGGGTGCTCAGCCTTTACTCTTGTCTTATCCTGGGGTTGATGCTATTCTTTCTGGACATGGGCCCTCAGACCAGGCTCTGAGAACACTGGGAAAGGAGAAACCAGCTTGCTGAGTGGAAAACGGTTTTGGAGTGATCATATTGCGTATGATTTTTGACATTCTTCTTTCTCTGCTGCAGCATTGGTGTCCTCGGACCCCAACACAGGGCCAGCATCACTCTAAAGACTGTCCCCTTCAAGAGTGGCCAAAAGCAGATCCAAGCTAATCTGAGGAGCAACAAGTTTAAAGACATCAAGGGTTACAGGAATGTCTACGTTGACTTGAGGTTATAAATTCTAGGACAAGAAGATGGATGCATAGATTTTAAGCTTCAGGAAAAGGAGCAAATTCAAATGCAGCTGTGCCATTCCCCACCATAATAGAGGCTTTGAGGGGCTCTGACATGAGCAGCAGAAGAGATGCCAGTGATGGATAGTCCCCTGGGCTGTTTGCACAGCTCCCCAGGACTCTATTCAGAGGGCCCAGGGATTCCATGGCGTCCCATCCAGAAGTGTGAGATGGCACAGAGGTCCAATGAGACTGGTTGGAGTTGGCCATGACTTACTTCTCACCCAGATGCCAAGAAAAGAAGAAGACTGGCTTAGCATCTGACAATCATTTTGTCATTGCAATAGCTAATTTCTTAGTACCAATAAACTTCAGTCCTTGTTCTTATCTCCTTTGTGCACATGCAAACATCACTTTCCTTACAGTAGCTCCCACCTGTTTCCTGGATGCTAGGAGTATCCTATTGTTTCAATGAGTCTGTAGATAGTACGAAACCTTATATATACTATGTTTTTTTCCTATACATACATACCTATGATAAAGTTTAATTTATAAATTAGACACAATAAAAGATTAACAGCAGTATAAAACAGAACAATCATAACAGTATACTGTAATGAAAGTTATGTGCATGTGGTCTCTGTTTCTCAAAATGTCTTTCGAATTGTTTATTTCTGGAATTTTCCATTTAATATTTTTGGACTGCAGTCGACTGCAGGTAACTGAAATGGCAGAAAGCAAAACTGAGGAAGAAGACTACTATAATTATTTCATTTTGTTGAAATATTGCCTGCCAATCATGAAAAATGGTTTAAGGAAAAATCGTGGAGGGGACATCTTATAGAGACAATGAGCTCTGAAGTACTTGGAATATTTCAGCTACCACACCCTCTGACTCTTTCATGAATCCTGATATTAAGACCACATTCATTAACTCTTTTACTCAAAAAACATTCACTGCATTTCTACTAAGGTCCAGGCCCTGAGTTAGGCACCAAGGACATGAGAAGGACTAAGGCCTGTTCTCAAGGAGTTCAAGTCTAAGCACACGGTAGATGAAAAATAAACAGGAGGTTATAACGCAGAGTGGCAAGAATCACCACTGGGGTAAGTGCAGGGTATTGTGGGAGCACGAGGAGGGGCAACTAGTCCAGTCTTAGGATTGTGGATCAAGGAGGGCTTCCTGGAGGGAGTGGCTTTAAGCTAAAAGATAAAGACTAAGAATTAGCCAAATAGACTCAAGGTCTCAGGGGCAGGGGTGGAGTAAAGCAGTCAGGAACTGCAAGTCATTCAGATGGCTAGAGATCAGAGCAGGAGGGAGCAAGTAGCAGGAAAAAAAATGAGGCAAGCGCTAGGGAGTGAAGGGTTCAGATGGCAGTCTAAGGAGTTTGGACCACAATCATCTTCAGGCATCTGTTTCCTCAAAGTCTTGGATCACAGTCATTGCCTGTAATGCCAGTGCTTAAAGTTGATTCTATTTTGCAGAACCGAACAGACTTCATGTGTTTTGAGAAGCACTGAAAGTACAAATAGTTCTCTATCCTAGAGGCCAGCTTTGGGTCTACCACTTTTTCAGGAGTACAGCCAAAAAGAATTTGATTGCACGGTGCTCCCAGCTTGCCTTGGACCGCATAGATTAGGACTTGTCTTCAGACTACAGGAGCATGGAGGCAGGCCGAGTGCTTGTCATAGCAAGAGTGTTCAGGAAATGCTTGAGATGGGGTAATGTATGAATCTGTGAGAATGTGAAAAAGAGCTCTGTCATTCTTCACCAACGTAGAGGGAGAAGGATCAAGATTAGAAACAGAGGAAAATTGAAAGACTGATTTTAAAAACACATCACTTACATTCCATATATTGGGGGATTTTCTAGTTACTTTTTGCTACTGATTTCTTGCCCAGTTCCAACATGGTTAGAGAACAGACTCTGATTTTCATCCTTTGCAATTTGTTGAGACCCGTGGGCCAGCAGTTGGTCCATATTGATAAATGTTTCACATTCATAAATGTGTAGTCTGAGGTGTTGTGGCACATTGCTTTATATAAGTCCATTAGGTCGAGTTTGTTAATCAGTTGCTTGAATCCACATTCTTAGTAATTTTTTTGTTTGTTCTATAAATTACCGAGGGAAGTGTGTTAAAATCCCCCATTATGATTCTGGATTTATCTCTTTCTTCTTTTAATTTTGTCTATGGGGTGTTTTGAGGAGAGGGGCTATTTACATGGAGGTGTGCAGGAGATACGAAGCCATGGTAACTTTAGGGTACTTAGATCGCTTAAGCCTGAAGGAGTGAGGTCAGGGAGAAATTGTTGGAAATAAGAGACAGAAAGAGCTGTATGGAAAGGGCTGCCTGCCAGGAACTATCACATTTGGTGACATGTGGGAGGGAATCAGGAGAATTAACACTTCAGCCTTGCTCTTCTCCCACCCTCCGATTTTCTGCAGGTGCACCCTGCCCTCTCAGGCAAAGAACACAACAGGAGGCCAGAGAACAGGGAGTCCTGTGTAGGGTCCACATTGGTCCGTTTCTAGGGTACAGGACAAGACAGAGAAGGGTGTAGAACGGATCTGAAGGGGAAAATGGAGAATATCCACTAGAAGAAGTAACTAATTCCACTTCCTGACTTGAAAAGTACTGAGCCCCAGAGGGGAAAGCCTTGGCTGGGAAAAACAGTGGGTGAGATGCAGAGCTGGCCTTGGGTGACAGTCCATACTCCACTTTCGGATTAAAGGATCCCTCTTTTTTAAAAGGGTGACTCAAACAATGACAAAAATTGGTCTTTGAATTAGCTGAAATTGCCTATTTCTCATTTATAAACAGCATATTCTACAGCTACTCCTCCACAGTACAGCTGGCACTGCCCAGGAACTACCTTGCAAATGCCTTCATTATTCAGTACTGTGTGTCACACACTTGACAAAGGAGTCAAAGTTCTCACAGTATATAGGAGCCACAGCTCAAACAAAAAACTTGTAACCGTGTATAGATATGCAAACATAGCTGGACTGCAGAGTCTGTCTGAAGTTCTGCAGTGAAGCCCAGCTGCTCATACACTTTTTCTGGGAGGTGTCCAGCTGTGGCACAATAATGAAAAAGGAAGCGGCTCCATCTAGAACCCCAGCTCAGCTCCTCGCCTTTAGTGAGTTGACAGATTACACTCCCTTCTTCTTAATGCAGAAATATCCGAGCATTAACTCACAATTGTTTGGGTGAAAAAATCCTCCAGGAAATTTAAAAAGTCATGTTGTCTTTTAAACTGTTTTAAACTGGACTGCAGAACTGTCTAAGAAAAGAGTATCTCATTGAGACCTTTTTTGTATATATTAATTGAGCTACAAATTCAGAATGAAAGATCGAGGATTATGTTAACTGACTCTTAGTTTCCTTACATATTTTTAAACTTTGCCTCCTTTATGGAATAAGGAGAGCCACCCAATTTGGGGGAGTAATAAACTTCCATCAAGAAAACCATTAAAAGACTATCAATGATTAATCTCATGTAGATATTAGCATTATCATGATAATTTAAAACTAAACACTCTAGGTAATCCTTGTTCAAATTCCTAATTCTTCAATCGTTCATTCAGTCAGTACATAAATGTGCCCTGAGCCCTCATGTTTACCACTGTGGGCAGGCAGAACGAAGGGTAAGAAGGCATTATATATCTTCATTTGTTGAAAGATATTTTCTTATACATATACATATATGTAATTATAAATTAACCATTTTTTCTTCAGCGTTTTTCAAAATATTATTTCATTTGTCTTTTGCCTTCCATTGTTTTTATTGAGATGTCATCTATTAATATCATTTTGCTCCTTTGAAATAAATATGTGTTTTTAAAATATTTAAAATATCCTCCTTAGAGTTCTTAGCACTTCTTGAATTAGTGGCTTTAGTTTTGGAACATTCTTGACATTATCTCTTCAAACATTTCTTCTGCCCCATTTCCTCTCTCTCTTCTTCTGGGAGTACAATTTCACAGAGAATTTTTTCTAAAAGTCTTTTATGCTTCCTGTATTTTCTATTATTTTTTCTCTCCATGCTTAATTTGATCTATTCACTTATTTTCTAGTTCTGTTGTTAAACTCATTTATAGTGTTTTTAATGTCAATTAATGTATTTTTCAATACTAGAATCTGCATTTGGTTATTTTCTACATATTTCGATCAGCTGAAATTCTACAGGTAGTGATCCATTTTCTTGAATATAATAATTGCATTTAAAAAGTCGGTGATAAATAACTCCAATATCTAGATCTCCTGTGGGCCTACTTCTATTGCTCATTTTTTTCTCTTGGTTCTCAGCCATTTGGTCTTGTTACCTGCTATGTCTGGTAATTTTAGATTGAATGTTAGATATTGTTTGTAAAAATCATAAAGATAAGGTCAGGCTCTGGACAACACTAATATCCTCAAGGGAATTTTCCTTCTAGCAGGCAGTTGCGGTAGGGAGAAGCACCATAATCCAGGTTGATTTAAATGGAATTTTAGCACAGGCAACAAAAGCAAAAATAGACAAATGGGACTGCATCAAACTCTAGAACTTTCATTTATCAAAGGCACAATTAGCAGAGTGAAAAGGTAACCAATGGAATGGGAGAAAATATTTACAAATCATAATTTTGATAAGGGCTAATATCCTGAATATATAAAGGATTCTTACAACTCAACAACAAAAATATCAAATAATCCAATTTAAAACAGCATAGATTTGAATAGATATTCTTTCAAAGATGATATACAAATGGTCAACAAGCATATGAAAACATTCTCAGTATTACTAATCATAAGAAAAATGCAAATCAAAACTACATTCAGACATTACCTCCCACTCATTAAGATGACTAATATAAAAAAAAAAAAAAAACAGAAAATAACAAGCATTGGTGTGGATATGGAGAAGTTGGAACTCTTGTTCATTGTTGATGGATTGTAAAATGGTGCAAACGCATCAGAAAACGGTATGTCAGTTCCTCAAAAAATTTAAAATATAACTACCCTATGATCCACCAATCCCACTTCTGGGTATATATGCAAAAGAATTGAAAGCAGGGTCTTGAAGAAATATTTAGACGCCCATGTTCATAGCACTATTCACAATAGCAAGAGGTGGAAGCAACTCAAATGTCCATCGACAAATGAATGGATAATCAAAATGTGGTATATACATACAATGGAGTACTATGCAGCCTTAAAAGGGAAGAAAATCTTGTCACACGCTACAACACGGATAAAATTTTAGGGCATTATACTATGTGAAATAAGCCTGGAACAAATTGATAAATGCTATTTGATTTCACTTATATGAAGTATCCAAATTAGTCAAATTAATATATATAGAAAGAAGAATGGTGATTACTAGAGGCTGAGGGCAGAAGGCAAAGGGGAGTTATGTTTAATGGGTATAGAGTCTCAGTTCCATAAGATGAAAAGGTTCTGGATATCTCTCTCACAACAGTATCACACTACTGAACCATACTCTTAAAAATGGTTAAGACGATCAATTTTATGAGGTGTTTTCTAGCACAATAAAGACTTTTTAAAACATCCTATGCTGTTCCAACATTTACAACTATATAAGGTAAATAATTATGATAATAGTAACATCCATAACCATGTCAGCAGGAATAAAAATCTCCATTGATTAAGTACTTAAATTAAAAACAAACAAAATTAGGTTTCAGTTCTTCGTAAGTGTTGGCCTATTTTCTATTTACCTTTACTCTTGGGGTATAGCCCTTCAAGGGTCACAACTGAAAACCGAAGGTGTTTAAGGAGTTCCTTCATCCTTGGTGGCCCTGGAACCTCCAACCCTGTGAGACGCCCAGAAGATCAGCTCAGATTCTCAGGCTGTCATCTGCCACATATGAATCAGCAAATGCCCAAAAGGAAAAAGTGACACTTTGTCAGGCTCACCTCTCTGAGCTTCTCTTCTCTTCAAGTTCTCCATCCTTCAAATCCTTGCTGCTTTGACACTGTCAGATATTTAAAATATTTCATTCAGCTTTTCTAGTTATTCTCAAAAGTGTCTCCACTTTTCAAGCTAGATATAGTCTGCTATATCTAGAAACAGAAATCCTTAAGAAATTTTAAAAGATTGAATAGAGAGCCCTTCTTAGTGGTGGTTTAGATTACAGGCTAATCTAAATCGAATGTGTGGGATTTGAGCTGGAAGACCCTAGTTTGAGTCCAGTCCTTACCATAAACTGTGAGATGCTGGGAAAGCCTCAACTCCCGGGAAGATTAGAGATACATTTGTAGTGTGTGGATAGCATATATATAGGCAGATCATGATGTGCATTTTTGGCCTCATCGTTGGTTCTATTTTATCTCCATTTCTATTCATCTTTCATCTTTTGTATCATTTTAATATATGTTCTTCTGAAACATCGTATTTCATTGTTAGTAATCTTAAATTTTTTCTGGAACAAGGAATTATGTTAATTGACTTATTCATTATTCATTTATTAAAATAAAAATGTTCACTCCCTGAACCTGTTTTCTCACCAATTAAATTGGAATAATGATCCCTCATTTGATTTACCAGATTGAGGTTCAGATTATATGAGAAAATGTGTATGAAAGTGCTTTGTAAAGCATATACCAGCATGATTAATTTATTTGAACCTGGGAGACACGTTCTGTATCTTTTTCTCTTTTCTCTTCATATCCTGTTCATTAGCACAGTTTGCCAATTTAATCTCCTACATTTCTGTCAAATCTGTCCACCTCTATCTTTACCAACACTCCCCTGACTGAGCCACCATCATCTCTTGCTTGAACCATTATGATAGTCTCTTACTGGTCCTCTCCACTTTTGCCCCCTCTAAATGATTTTCCTTATTTCAGTCAGTGTGGTATTTTAAAATGTAAATCTGATTGTAACTCCCTTGCTTAAAATACTATTCAATAGCTTCCCAGTGTTCTGAGGATAAAATTCAAAATCTTTAACTCTGCAAGATTTAGCCCTTGCCTTACCTCTCTCCCTCATAATATATGCTCCAGTTCAGTGGCTTTCCTTCAGTTGTTCCTTGCCTTAGGGCCTTTGCACATGCTGTTCTCTTTCCTCTCACCCCACCCTACCCTTGCCCCATTAACCTAGCTAACTCCTATTTATCCTGGCTTAAATATCCTTTCTCAGGGAAGGCTTTCCTGACTTCCACACCTAGGTCCTAGAACCTGAAACCTCTCTTTTATAGCAAATAAATAATTGACAGTGTAAGCACTTAGTACTGTCTATTTCCCAAACTCCTCAGTGGCAGGGACACATCTATCTAATTTATTATCATATTACCAATGCCTAACCCAGTTCTTGATGCATAATAGTGCTCAATAAATAATTGTGGCAAGAATGAATAAATGAATCGTTCTTTGGTATACACAGCTGGAAGTTTGCTTTTCTGTCAGAAGCTGGAGAATTGGAAGGTACGGGTTCAGTAGGAAGCAGGATAGAGCTTTTTGGTCACTCCTCTCTCCATCCTTTTCACATTTCCCATTTGCCTTCCCCAGCTCAACCAAAATACAGCAGTATCTCTCTCATCATAGGCTCTCCCTAAAGTGCCCCAACTGAAATACTCCTAGATCATGGGTATTTGTGAAGCTCCATCAGAATTATATCAGAAAAGAGGATATTCTCTTTGCTAGTATCAGAAGTAGAACAAATCTCCAAAAGGGGAGCCAGCCCATGATCTCCCCAATGCCTACCCAAGGGGAGCTCACAGTGGTGAAACCAGTCAGCCTTTTTCTTCTCTTCCAAATTTTAAAAAAAGATATATTAACACATAATATATGCTTGTGTTACAAAGATACAAAAGTATATACAGAGGGGGAAAAGCCTTACCCTCAAGCACTGAATTTCTTTATCCAGAAGTCATAACTTTCCAAAAAATTCTATGTAAACACAAGTAAATTCATATATGTTCTCCTCCGTGCACCCCACTTTATACAAAGGTAGCTTATTCTTTACACTTAACATGCTTATTCCATTTAACAATATAGCTTGGAGGCTGTTTTGTATCAGTTTATATCAAGCTACTTCATTCTTTTTCACACTTGCATAGTATTCTTTTGAATGCATGTCCCATAATTTATCTATCCGGTGACTTATTTAGGGACTTTTAGGTTGTTTCCAATATTTTGCTACTATAACTATCAGTGCAATGGATATACTTGTATATAATTATTTTTATACATGTTAGTTTATTTGCATAATAGAATATCTAGAATTGGAATGGCTGGTTCATAAGTATAAACATTTAAAGTTTTGGTAGATATTACTTAATTTCCCTCTGTAAAGCTGCCTTAATTTACACTCTTACCAGCATTATAAGAGAGTAACTATTTTCCCACATCATCACTAACTCAGAAAGTTGTCAAACTATTTTATCTTTACCAGTCCGATAGGTTTAAAAAAAATGATATCCCAGGGTGGTTTTATTTTGCATTTTATTAAATGAAGCTGGCCATCTCTTCATGTATGTAAGAGACATTTGAACTTTCTTTTCTGTGAACTATCCATCAGATCCTTCCTTCATTTCTATTGATTTTTTGTTTCCTTATTGATTTGTAGGTACCTTTTACATTAAAGAAATTAATGCTTTGTGATATCAGTTTCAAACATTTTCCCACAGTTTGTTGTATATCCTTTAAATTTGTTTATGAGTTTTTCCATTTAAAAATTTTAAGGAATCAAATTTATCAATCTTTTCTTTATGGCTTTGAGGTTTGCCTAATATTTTAAAAGGCCTTCTCCAGGCTAACTTAAAAATATGTCTCTTATCTTTCCTTCTAGTTCTTTTAATATTTAACTTTTTATATTTAGAGTTTTGATTCATATAAAATTTATTTTGGTGTTATGGTGCAAGGTAGAAAACCAACTTTTGTTTTGGCAAGCTAGTTATCCCAAAGCTGTTTACTAGTGAATCCTTATTTTCCCTATGATTCAAAGTCCACAGTTTACACATGCTTAATGCATACATTTTGGTCTATGTATTTTTTCAATTACAGTAATATCATATTATGTTTTAAAACCTAAGAAGCCTGATTATACTACACTCCCCTTTTAGAAATTTCCTTTTGAACCTTAGAATCACCTTTCTGAGTGTCAGAGAAAAAACTTGTTGGCATTTTGATTGGGAATGCATTAAACTTAAAATCAGCTTACTAAATTATCTTACCTTTTATAATCATTTTTTAGTAGTTTATGTCTTCCAGGTAAAGATCATATCATCTTCAAATAATAAAAAATTTGCCTCTTCATTTCTCATGAAGAATTTTTTGGTGGGGGAGCAAGAAGGCAGTAGCTTCAATTTTTTTACATTATAAGCTTCTTCAATTGTTCAAAGTTTTAAAAGTATAACAGAGTAAACACCAGAAAAATCACCTTCTCCAGCTCCTCTCCTCACATGCAGTCAATGTTGTCATTTATTTTATATCCTTCTATAGTTATCCCACATATATGCAGGCCAGTACAGCTACCCTGAGAGTGCTTCTAGTGACACAGTCTCAGAAGCCCAAGCAAAAGCTGGGCTTTAGAAGGCTAAAGATGTCCAAATAGGAGATCTTCTCTTGTGTCTTATCTCTTCAGTGACTAGACAAGTAGAAATAGAAAAGACATAGACTCTGAGTCTCAACATAGTTCCAAATTTTCTCTGACAGAGTGTCCCAAACCTGGAAGGCTTGGAAAAGCTGGGGCTCTGACTTCAGCTTTTAGGACATTATTTTTCACCAACACATTCTACTTCATCTCTTTCACACAGATAAATCCCAGACATGTTCCTTCTTTATATTATCAAAACAGTCCATGAACATCTAGCAACTTGCAGCCCATGATATGTTTAGGGCCTGAGATTTGGGGTTGGACATCTCTTCCAGAGTCTTCCAGTGTCATCCAGGCACATCTCCAAGGGTCTCTTGAGGCCACTGAAGCAACAAGCTTAGAGGTTTCTCCTGGAGTTCTCCAGTGGGAAGATTTTCCCTACTCTGCCCCTCAACTTTAGCCTGCCAGGCATACCCCTGCATGGGCCTCCTGGCACAAGTGATAAAATGAAAATGGGGCACTCCCAGGAGCTGGTTCAAGAGATA
Source organism: Pteropus vampyrus (assembly GCF_000151845.1). Lineage (NCBI taxonomy): Eukaryota > Metazoa > Chordata > Mammalia > Chiroptera > Pteropodidae > Pteropus > Pteropus vampyrus. The sequence continues at coordinate 8,513,531 of NW_011888800.1, read as the reverse complement.
CCAGTGGGGAGGGAGTAGGAGAGAAGAAGCTTGTCGGGGAGCTTATAGGAGAAGCAGAAGGAAACTCCACTATTGCAAATTCTTAAGCCAACAAAAGTACCTCCATCATTTTCTGTCTGGAAGACAGATTCAGAAAAGGAGCCCAGAGCTCCTTTGTTTTTGAAAAACAGATATTTCCTGTGGCCAAGTGGATAAGAGCAGCCTGCAATCATGGGACAGGGTAAGCCAAGTCAGCTGTCCATGGGGCTTGCTGGACTATCAGTAGTCCCTCCATCATTACATGTTTCCATTAAAGGAAGTAAGATTGTGGTGGTGGTGATGGTGGTGTGACTATAGGGAGGAGTGGTAATAGGTACTGGTAGTTGTGGAAGTGATGGTGGTGGGGCTATAGAGCAGCAATAAGGTACGTTGTTGGTGGTAAATTGGTGGTCATAGTTGTGATGATGGTGGTAAGATGGTAATGGTGGTTAACATAGATTTATATTCTTGTCCCAGGACCATCATAACATGACTATTCTTACTGGGTGGTGATACTTATGGGAGATGACCCTGGGAAAGCATGAAGGTGTCATAGGTCCAAGGCTAAATGGCAGAGAAGGGGAGGTAAGAGTCAGGGAATTCAACTTAAAGGGGAAAAAACAGACATCGAACAAGAAAACAGGCAGACCCAGAGGATGCAGAAACCTCAGGGACCTCTGCATGGCTCTGTTAGCACATTTACAAGTCTCATTATAAATTCTCATTGTAAAATGAGAATTGCCTGAGAGACTGTCTTAATACTCTCAAGTCCTCTCATTGTGGGGTCCTTCTGGGCTGCATGGTGCTGTGCGTTTAGTGAGCCTTTAGGTGAAGCAGCCAAGTATGATCTTGGGTGAGTTGATTCTACTCTCTTGGCCTCGCTCTTCTCATCTATAAAATGAGAGAACTGGAATTAGCGATTTCAAAACCAGCTCTTAAAATTATTTGATTGTGTTCTAAGAAAAAAATGAGTAGGAGTGAGCAAGATTCTGGATTTTAATCATTACTTTTGGATTGGGACCAGAAGAGGAGGTCAATAATAGGAATAAGCATTGCTTTTAATGATAATAATGAGTTTCATTTAATGGGACTTACCATGTGTCTGACACTGTGCTAAGTGTATTACAGTAGTCCCTCCTTATCCACATTTTTGTTTGCCACGGTTTCAGTTACTTGTGGTCACTGTGGTTCAAAAATATTAAATGGAAAATTTTGGAGGTAAACATTCATAAGTTTTAAGTTGTGTGCTCTTCTGAAGAGCATGATGAATTCTTGCACCTTGTGCTCCATCCTTCCTGGGATGTGAATGCATCCTCTTGCCCGGTATATTCATGGTGTATATGCTACACACCCTTTAGTCACTTAGTAGCCATCTCTGTTATCAGATCGACTTTTGAGGTATCGCAGAGCTTGCACTCAGGTAACCCTTATTTTAGTTAATAATGGCCCTCAAACCATTCACATAACTTTCATTAAAGTATATTGTTATAATTGTTCTATTTTATTAATAGTTATTGTTGTTAATCTCTTACAGTGCCAAATTTATAAGTTAAATTTTATCATAGGAATGTATGTATAGGAAAAAATGTAATATATGTAGAGTTTGGTACTATCCATGGTTTTAGGCATCCACTGGGGAACGTGGCATGTATTCTCTATGGATAAGGAGGGGACAACTGTATATACATTATTTCATTTAATCTCCACAACTCTGCAAGGAGGCATGATTATTCTAAGGAAGAGAAAATTGAAGCTCAGAGTTACTTGCCTGAGGTGGCACATCTAGTAAGTAAGTCAAGCCAAGGATTTTTGAGCCCTGGTCTCTCTGACTCCAGGATCTCTGCTTTTACTCACGGTGTCACACATACCTCACCTCCGTGGTTTCTATTTTCCACACAGCCCTGGGGATCAAGAGTTGCGACTTCCAGGCAGCAAGAAACAATGAGGAGCACCACACCAAGGACATCAGCTCCCGGCGCCTCATTGTGCGGAGGGGGCAGCCCTTCACCATCAGGCTGCACTTTCAGGCTCCAGTCCATGCATTTCTGCCTGCCCTAAGGAAGGTGGCCCTCATTACACAAATTGGTAAGTGGGGCAGGACTAGGCTCCCTT
>NW_011888800.1:8508632-8510486 GCF_000151845.1 Pteropus vampyrus | reverse complement strand
GTGTAGCTCTGACAGGGAGCACCTGCCCCATGCACCAGTGGACAGTTTCCTCTAAGGGCAGCACCAGCACTCATTATTGCGATGTCTGCTCTCTGAATGAATGGCCTCTCAAATGAATGGATACCCCTAAATAGAACAGTATCTATCTAAATACCTGACTGGAGCCACACATTAAATGGCCAGCCTCCTCCACCTCAGTAGCCAATGGGTGGGCTTTCCTGGGGTCAAGTGACTTCCTGGGGCCCAACTAGTGACCACTTCTGGCAAAGCTCAGCCCTCTATTAGGACTATTTCATGTAGGAAAGGTTATCAGTGGCCCAAACAGGAGCCAACAGGGCCTCTCTTCCTTTCCATTCTGAAGCCTGAGTCTGTCTTTCTTTTTTAAATCTGCCACTACCCACCTTCATTCTTTGGGTTTCTTGAGGGGTTGTTTGGAGGAATAAAAAACATTTTCTCCCAGCTTTCCTATCCTTGCTACTTCAGGTAATAAGTGCATAGCCTTTTCATTTCGAAAGTTTCACTGCCAGCCTAAAGGGGGCCTCATTTCAAGGCCAGGCTGGAAAAGGAGAAGAAACATGGGGAAGTAGAAGAGATCCTCTTCAGTTCCTGCAGTCCCTACCTCTGGTCCAGTTCCTGACTCCCTCGTGTGGTACCCTAATCCCAGTGAGCTTTCTCTCTCTAGTTCTCTTGCTCAGGGTGGGGTTCTCCAGTCCTCCCTCCCTTCGATAGGACTTTCTGTCTTCAGGTCAAGGCTTTCTTTCCTGCTCCAAGGGAGTGAATAGGTGGAACAATAGATGGGAATTAATATCCATTCGGATGCCCCTCTCTTTGTGGGTGAGTGTGGACTCAGGGTTCCCTCAGCTGGAGGAGGCCCCATGGCTCTTCATATACAGACAGAAAGACCCTCAAGCCCTTTCCCTTCAGAGCTGAGGCTTTCGTGTACCTGCCTTGCTGACTCTAAACCCACATCCAGAACAAGGCTCTGGTCACCCAAGCAAAGACAGTTCTAGAACAGGGCTCAGTTCAAAGGGAACCCACAGTCTTCACTCCATGCCAGGATTCCTGCTTCTATGCTTGGCTTGTAGGGACCGCCTAGGGACGGTCTCTATATAAGTGTGTATGGAGGTGTCTACCTGAGCAGGAGTGAGTTGTATGCCCTGCTCATCTGGGAGGTGATTAAGAGATTTTCAGAGATTATCCGTGACTCGGTTTCATCTTAGCATACTTGGAGATGAGACTTTCCTAAACGACAAAGGAAATTTTGCACCCTATAATGAAAGTCAGATTTTTATTCATAAGCAGGAAACTTTATATAAGGAAGGCAGCACCTAAGCAGAGAAGTGGAGGGTGGTGTCACCTGTGTTCTGGCATTGTACTTCCCAGAGCCTTGCAGAGCCAAACACGTTTGTTTGAAGTGATTCCCGAAGAAGTGATATCTAGCTGACTTCATAGAGAGTACTGAGGATGGAGGGGCAGTAGTCGAGGGCACCTTGGGCATCTAGTTCTGTGATTTTAGGCCCCAGGCATTTCAGGGGTTCCTGATTTCTCATATCCTATCCTGTGTATTTGAGCACCCTCATTCCAGCTGTATGCCTATAGAGGATGGTTTGGAAATTCTTTTCTCCTTTTAGTCTCCAGGAACAAATCTAACCACCCCCCAACTCCATCCCCAGCACCAGGGGCAGGGAAAGGCAATTGGCAAGCAGAGCAGATCCACCCCCTCAGATACTCCTAGCTTCCTAAAGTGAGTGATGGCCTCGTTAAAGCCCCCATCCGTCTCCCCAGCCCAACCCTTGGATGAGGACACCAGAGAGAGACCTTGAGAGTCCTAGACCCACTTGGACACCCCTAGGA
>NW_011888800.1:8475081-8508582 GCF_000151845.1 Pteropus vampyrus | reverse complement strand
GTGACTCGGTTTCATCTTAGCATACTTGGAGATGAGACTTTCCTAAACGACAAAGGAAATTTTGCACCCTATAATGAAAGTCAGATTTTTATTCATAAGCAGGAAACTTTATATAAGGAAGGCAGCACCTAAGCAGAGAAGTGGAGGGTGGTGTCACCTGTGTTCTGGCATTGTACTTCCCAGAGCCTTGCAGAGCCAAACACGTTTGTTTGAAGTGATTCCCGAAGAAGTGATATCTAGCTGACTTCATAGAGAGTACTGAGGATGGAGGGGCAGTAGTCGAGGGCACCTTGGGCATCTAGTTCTGTGATTTTAGGCCCCAGGCATTTCAGGGGTTCCTGATTTCTCATATCCTATCCTGTGTATTTGAGCACCCTCATTCCAGCTGTATGCCTATAGAGGATGGTTTGGAAATTCTTTTCTCCTTTTAGTCTCCAGGAACAAATCTAACCACCCCCCAACTCCATCCCCAGCACCAGGGGCAGGGAAAGGCAATTGGCAAGCAGAGCAGATCCACCCCCTCAGATACTCCTAGCTTCCTAAAGTGAGTGATGGCCTCGTTAAAGCCCCCATCCGTCTCCCCAGCCCAACCCTTGGATGAGGACACCAGAGAGAGACCTTGAGAGTCCTAGACCCACTTGGACACCCCTAGGATGGAAAGCCAATGCTCTGGCTTCCACTTCACCAGCCTCACTGCTCCCTCCGACCCCGTCTTGCAAAATGCTCCTCTTCTCTTCTGCTCACCCCTGTCAACTTACGTTGTATTGTTTTTTTCTGAAACACTATTTTTTTTTTTTTTAATTAAATATGGGAGAGACATAACGGGCCCACTGAGAAGCTCCCTGGGCTATTGCAAAATTCTCTTGAGCTGATAAGCACTCTGGCTGCCATGTCCTCTGGAAACCAGTAAGCTTTTTAAAGGTTGACTTGTTCCTGTCTGCCTGACTGACCATGAAGGCCACTTTGGCTGACCCAGAAACTCTGACCCTTTTCCCCACATTCCACCAGAGTAGAGGCCAGGTCCCAGTGGGAATGGTGAAAAGCAGGAGTTCTTCTTCAGTCTTCATCAGGTCCCCAGAGCTGAAGGGGAGACCCGCAGCTAAACCTGACCTAGGCAAGGAGGTCAGAGGCCTGTAAGTAGAGAGCAGGCCTGGCACCTCACAGGCCTATTCCCTGCCTGCTTCTCACCAGAGGATGCTGTATTCCTGGCGAATGAGGCTCAACGCAGGGAGTACTTGTTGAACCAGAACGGCTTCATCTACCTGGGCACTGCCGACTGCATCCAGGCAGAGCCCTGGGACTTTGGCCAGGTACAGGGGCCTCCAGGGGAAGGTGAGGGGACGACGATTGCTCCAAAACCTTCAGTGTTCAGGCCAGACAGAGCTGGCAGGTCCAAAATCCCCTGGTCATGAGGCCATGTCTTTAGGCAATTTCAGCTGTGTGGTGCCTCTCTTTCCTCAGAGCCACATCAAACCAACCTCAACAGCTTCGAGTTATCTTCCTAAAGACCACATAAATTAAAACTCTGTTAAATCCCTACTATCTACAGGATAAAAACCAAATCCCCTGGCATGACACACAAGTCCCTTCACAGCCAAGCCACTGCTTTCCTTTCCCCAAGATCCGCCCATGCTCCAGCTCCTGGCCAGTCCCCGGACATGCAGGCTGACTGTTCTCTTTGCCTGGAAAAGTTTCCCTTATTCATCCCCTGGGAAGCTCCTACCCATCTTTAAAGATCCTCTGAAAGCCTTCCTCAACCCCAAAGGCAGAGTGAATTTCTCCACTGTGCTCCCTGCTCTGGATAAGCTTCTTTCCTAGAGTCTGGCCACATTGCTAAGACCTGTCGTGTAAGTCCCTCTCCACTCCTAACTGCAGGCTCCTTGAGAGTAGGCGCTGCCTCGGTATCCATATGCAGGTCAGTGCTGGCAGGAGCAGTAGGAGTGCACTAAATGAAAAAAGATAGAAATGAAAAGAAACCACACAGCCCTGGTCTTCAAGAGCTCACACTCTATCCAGAGAGTCAGAGAACAGAACAGGCAGATGACTGGACTGCCAGGTACAGGGACCAGGAAGAGAGGGCCTCGAGGCCTCACGTGCACATACCACAAGGGGACAACAAAGCAAGGGAGGAAGGAATAAAGCCTGAGTCTGGGAGAATGATGAAGCGATGGGGGCTGACTTGTGGGATGGAGGCCCTTCATCATGAACCTGTGTCGTCCTTACAGTTTGAGGGGGATGTCATGGACATCAGCCTGGCCTTGCTGAGGATGGACAAGCAGGTGAAGGAGTGGGGCAACCCAGTGCATGTGGCCTGCATTTTGGGCACCTTGGTGAGTGAGAGGAGGGGAAGTTGGACCTCTCTGACAGAGCTGCCCCTGCTCTATGGCTCTGGATATCTTCAAGACACAAATGGTCCCTTCCTCCCAGGGGATGGGGAATAGTTCCTGGAAAAGGGCATCCACAAGAGAGAGAAAAGCAAAGAGAAGTATCATTCTTCAGGACACAAGCAGCAAGGACTAAAATCGGCCTGGATTTCCTCAGAGCACTCCTCGGTCTCCTGCCTCCTCCCTCTAGCCCAGACTGGAGAATATTCCCTGGGAGGGAGGGACTGGGGTCCATCTTACTCAGTGTTTGCTGCTAAGATGGTGAGAGGAACTTGTTTTTATTTCTAAATTATTGCCATAAATATGCAGACCATAAAGGTAGCTTGGTGCTTTTCCATTGTCCCTAAGAGTTCTTTCACAGAAGTAACGTGTTTTCATTTCCTCTTGTGCCACTGAACTACCCTCTGAAGAAGTGGTAGAGAAAGGGCCAGCCTATGAGGAGGAGGGCTCTTAGCATAAGTGGGCCTCAAGGCCCTGGGTACAAACACCCTCAAAGGACCTGGGGCCAGGCAAGTGAAGGAGCAGGGAACCCAGCTCTCAGTGAGAGGCCACTCATGCACCTCTTGTGGCTTGAGCTTTCTTTGCCAGTATGGTCCACAATCCCCTGGCTTGTGAACCTGGACCCCATCCTTAAAGATTAGCCCAGTGAGCTAGGGTGGAGCCCAGGAACGTGCAGGGTTAACAAGTTTTAGGTGATTCTGATGCAGATGGTCTGTTCACTGTGTCTGGAGATCTGTAATGAGCCCTCCCCACCCCCACATCCTCACTCCACCCCTCTCCCACCCCAGAAACTATCCTGTCCTTGGACTCGCATAACATCCACACCTTTGCCCAAACAGCTGCATGCTTTCAAGAAGAAGAATGTCCTGCCTACCCCGCAGACCCAGGCTGCCCAGGAAGGGTCTTTGAACAAGCGCCGGGGCAGCGTGCCCATCTTGCGTCAGTGGTTCACAGGCCATGGGCGACCTGTGTATGATGGTCAGGCCTGGGTGTTGGCCGCTGTTGCTTGCACAGGTACAGAGCAGGCTTGCCTGCTGCACCCACATGTCACGTTAGCTACTGTATAGAGTGTGTGCCCCGCCTCTCAGGTTGCCCTGTGGTCCCCCATGTGGGAGGGACATCCCTAACAGTAGACACTTCCTACACTCAGCAGCATTTCCTCACCTTCATCGCACTCACAACTAGTTCAGATGCACCATCTGGCCCAGAAACCAGTTACTTGTCCTGAGCAGCATCTTCTGACCAGCTTCTGCTTCTTTTCCTCCTCAGCAAAGGGGCCAATCTAGCGACCTCTGTTCCCAAACTCACTTTCTCCCAGAGACTTTCCCTTCTCCTGCCCCAGTGCTCTGTTGTGTCTTCTGCCTGCCTCTCTCTGCTGTATGCTCTGCCTGCTGTGTAACTTGTTTATATCTCATTTCTGAGCCTTTATAGGTCCTGTGTCTGGTGTCAGATTCTAACTTTCGGTGCCCATGCCTCTCCTCTTTCCATGGTGTTACGTGGCATTTAAGACAGTGCTTGCTCAGAGGATGCATTGAAAATGCTAGCCATCCTGCCCCCGCCCCAAACCTAGGCCTCTCTGGCACCCTCTTACTCTGCCCCTTCCATGCAGTGCTGCGGTGCCTGGGAATCCCTGCTCGTGTAGTCACCACGTTCACCTCAGCCCAGGGCACTGGTGGGGGCCTGCTCGTCAATGAATACTACAGTGAGAAGGGGCTTCAGAACAGAGAAGGCCAGAGAGGCAGAATATGGTGAGAAGCCCAAAGGGGATGAGGTTTCAGACTGGAAGGGCTCCAATGTGTGTGGAATAATCCCATGGGAACCCCCACACCCTAAGTGGCCCAGGCACTGAGAGGGGGTGTACAAGACTCTTGGAGGCAGGACGCTCATGGTCAGTCGTGGTATGCATACCCCTTCCTGGGAGTGTCGCCACCAGTTTTACACAGCATCCTCCCAACCCCATGGCAACGACTCTGCCATTTCTAGAATCTCTTCAGGACTCCTTTTTGCCCCCACTCAAACTGTTCCCTTTGCTACCTTCAGGATCTTCCAGACTTCCACTGAGTGCTGGATGACCCGGCCTGCTTTGCCCCAGGGTTATGGCGGATGGCAGATTCTGCACCCAAGTTCTCCTAATGGAGGTGGAGGTAAAGCGTAGGGTGGGCCCAGGACCACCCTGAGTTCCACAGAACTGCATGGGCTGAAGGAGCCTCTCAGAGAGGAAACAGGAGCAGCAGATAGTCCAAAGGGGGTCTGCATCCCCTGAAAGAGGAAAAGCAAAAAGAATAATAGTGGCTGGCAGAATTCTGACCTGATGCCAGCAGACTCAAGGGGACAAAGGTGTTAGCCATCTTAGCCCAGGGCTGTGGGGAGACTAGCCCCACCTCAGAACAACAGGCAAGAGAGCTGAGTCTCAATGAAAGGCAGAGGGTCTTAAGACAGCTGATAGATACGCTAGGTCAGGATCTTATAGAGTGGGACTTCTGAGGTTCTGGATATGGATGAAGAGGGTATCAAGATAGGCTCAAGCTCAGAGAAGAAATCTTCAGGAGCCATAAAAGGATGGCTCTTCCTTTCCCAAGAACAGAACAATCACAGAGCCTGGCACATGATAAGTGCTCGATAAAGATGACCTATTCCTAACATATCTGTAGCGAAGCTGGCTTAGGAACTTCTGTGTACTATGTTCTCCTTAGGTAACACCTGACCAAAAAGTATTATCACTAAACAGTTGTGAGTTTCACCTCTGCAATGCCCTCTCAGAAAACCTGCCTAGTGCCCACCTCTGACCTTGATCCTGGGAGAGTGAAAATAAGGTCTAAGATGGGGACTGAGCTTATGCAACTCTGACCCAAGCAGATGTCTGGTGTGGTTCTTTTTACTCACTGATTTTTCTCTCCCTCAGTCCTGAGGGCCTATGATCTGGTCCCTGTCAAAGCGGTCAAGGAGGGGACACTGGGGCTGACCCCTGCAGTATCAGACGTTTTTGCCTCAGTGAATGCCTCATGTGTAGTCTGGAAGTGCTGTGAGGATGGGACACTGGAGCTGACCAACTCCAACACTAAGTATGTTGGCAACAACATCAGCACCAAAGGTGTGGGCACGGATCGCTGTGAGGACATCACTCAAAACTACAAGTATCCTGAAGGTATTAGGCCGGGGAATGGCCGCAGGCTTCCTAGCCCCTGAAACAGCAAAAGAGGGCAAGGGGTCAGCCCTCTAGATAGATGCAGGCCACAGAAGGTTGTAGTCCTTTCCCCATCACAGAAAACAGGGTTTCTCCACCTGCTTTGACACAATTGACATTTTGGGTCAGGTAACTTGTGGGGATTGTGCATATTTAGCAGCATTCCTGGCCTCTATCCACTAGATGGCAGCACCCACACACACACACCGCTACCAGCTGTGACAACCAAAAATGTATCCAGACATTTCCAAATGTCCCCTGAGGGGAAAAATTGCCCCAATTGAGAACTACTGCTATAAAATAACACACTTAATATTAAGCTCGGAGTAGCTCCATAGTGTAGTGGTTAGCATGTCTGCTTTACACACAGAAGGTCCTGGGTTTGTGCCCCAGGTGGAGCCACGGACCATACCCCAGTCAGCCAGGCCCAGGGTGCACGCTGGGAGCATGTTGGAGGAAATGCCTCGCCCTCAGAGATCCAGTTCTTAAGAGGAAATGGCAACATCCATAGGTCAGGGGTGGAAATGGCGGCGGGGGGGAGGGGGTTGGAATTAAAGAGGGGGGAAAAATATTAAGCTCAGTCGCCAGAAGATGTTCTCCCTTTTCCCCTTTTGTTGAACACCCACTAACCTGTTCCTCCCTCCACTTTAGTTAATGGCAACACCGTCCACCTATTTATCCAAATGAGAAGGCTTGCACTCTCCTTGATTCACCACGCCGCCCACGCCCCCACCCCCCCGTCATCACCCCACATTACTCTCACATCTTTATCCACCTCTCCTTCCCCATTGCCTATAGGTAACCCTGAGGCCTCGTCATCTCTTGTCTGCAGTATTCCAACAGCCTCCTAACTAGAAACTCCTGCTTCCAGTCTCTCCATCATTATTCCCTTTCCGACTTTCAGTTTCCATAATAAACTTTCTAAGACACAAATATAATTACGTTACTCCCCTGCTCCAGAAAACTCCATGGCCCCCATTGCCCTTGGAATAATTCCAAACTCCTTTACTAAAGAAGATTCAAGTCCCTGCCAAACTGTCTTCAGAGACAGTGTGACTTCTCCAAAAGCTTGCTCTCCCAACTATTCAAGGAACAAATTCATAGCACTTGTAAAAGAACTTGGTCCTTGAGTGACTTGGAAGGGACACGCTGTATCTGTGGTGGATCTGCCTAACACAGACCTTTGTGTTGTTGTTTCTCGCTAAATATGGCCTTAGAGGTTTGCAAAGTTCTTGTGACTTTGACATTTGAGCAGCAGTGAATAAATGAATCTTAATCCTGGGCTTTTATTAAAAGGGTCTACCTGCTGGATAAGAGGCCTGTTTTATTCCTCCCATTCTTTAGGATCTCTTCAAGAAAAAGAGGTGCTGGAGAGAGTCCAGAAAGAGAGACTGGAACATAAGGAAGACAATGGCATCCATCCTCTCAGTCTTGAGACTACTGATCCTCTGTACCTATTCTTGGAAGCACCCAGTTTCCTACCTCTGAGAGGGGATGCTCAGTTCTCCATGACCTTGTTTAACTCCTGTGACCAAGAAAAGGAAGTGCAGCTGACAATTGGTGTACAGGCGTTGTACTACAACGGAGTCCTTGCTGCTGAGCTCTGGAGGAACAAGCAGCAGCTTAGACTCGGTGCCAAACAGGGTAACTCTCTATGGCCTTGCCAGATGCCCACACACCCAGCTCCCACCCTGGGCAGACGGCAGGCATAGGGCTCCCCATGCGGGTCTGAATAGATGGCTTCTAGTTCCTGGTGTTCTCTCAGTGTCTCTCTTTCCCCCGTCCCCATCTCTCTCTCAGTCTCTCTCTCTCTCTCACTCTCTTTCTCTTTCTCTCTCTGTCTCTCTCTATGCCTATCTCGTATATTTATTGCGCTTCACACAGAAAAAAGAAAAACATTTCACAATTCTCATTGCAGTAAGATAAGTAAATGGATCATAGCAGCAGTGTAAGAAATGTTTAATAAGGTAAACAGAGTACAAGGGCAGGGGAGCATTGTATCCAGGTTGGAGCAGGCTGTCCCCCAAGTAGATCAGACTGCACTGGGTTTAAAAGGATGAGCAGGATAACGATGGACAGAAAAGTGATTCAGGGGCATTCCAGGCAGAAGGAACAAGTGCATAGGTTCCTCCTCCCCAAGATTCTTATTTAATTGGTCTGGGATAGGGTCCAGACACCGGTATTTTTTTTTTTTTTAAGCTCCCTATGTTATTCTAGGGTTGAAATTTTCTGGACAAGAGCAGTTGATCTCAAACTTTGCTGCAATTAAAATCATCTAGAGAAGTTTGATGCAAGCCTGCACCTCAGATGAATTAAATCAGAAATTACATAGTTGGAGCCAAACATCAAAAAATTGTTAATTCCTTGGGTGATTCCAGTGTGCAGGCAAGAGAGAATCAGTGGAATAGAGCTCATCTACATTATTGCAACAGCCTCCTAACTGACCCCCATCTGTCCCCAGTCTCTCCACCGTGTTCTCTAAAGAGGAAGGGAGGGGGACAGTGATGTGAGAGCCGGATGGGCCAGATCATGCAGAAGGTTGTATATCATGCTAAGCAGTTTGAGTTTTGTTCTCTGGAAAATGGGAAGCTGGTGAAAGTTTTTAACCAGAGAGTCGATATGATCAGAAATTCATCTTTAAAACAGAACTTTTGGCAGAATGGAATTGAAGGGGTCACATTAGAGTAGTGGATCTCAACCTTGGCTGCACAATGAATCACCTGGGGACTTTAAAAATACCAATTCCTGGGCCTCACCGCCAAAATCTGATATAACTAATTTGGGGTATGGCCTGAGGTTGGGATTGTTTTATAAAGTTCCCCTTTTGTGATTCTAATGTGCATCCAATGCTGAAAACAACTGGTTTAGAAGTTGGCAGGTTTTGTGATAATCGAGTCAAGAAATGAAGGATAAGCTAGACTAGCAGCACTTCTAATGAAGACATATTAAGGAGGTTTTAGATCGTACTTGTGAATATGTCTATGTGTATATGTGTGTAGGGGGATGTTACTTGCAGTCTGAGTGAGCCTCTAGAATAGGGAAAATGGGGAAGAGAAGGTTTGGGGTAAAAGATGATGGGTTCTGTCTATGACATGTTGGGTTCGAAAGCCCATGAGACATCCAAGCAGAGATGGCCAGTAGGTAGCTGGAAACCTAAACCTGGTATTCAAGATAAAGACCTGGGCTGGAGACCAGATATGCCATGACTCTAGGCCAGCGCAGAGTGGGTGGCCTAGAGTCATGGCACAGATGAGCTCACAGAGGTGGGAGGCCTGTGAGAAAATGAGGCGAGGAGGGAACCCAGGCGACACCAGCATATAGGGGGCAATAGAGAACAAGCAGAGAGTAAGAGAAACTGAGAAGTCAAAGAGAGGAAGTGGGCACCAGCAAGGTGAGCAGAGAGGCTTCGAGATGTCAAGGCTGAAAAGTGTCCATTGACAGAGTGGTTTTACCAAGAAGCAATGGCGAACGCCAGCTTCCTGGGAGTTAAATGGATTGAGAGTTGAGGAGGTGAGACAAGGTATGCAGTCTTTCCTGGAAGAATGAATGGAAAAAAGGAGAGAGGCTGGGTGGTGGTCAGCCAGAGACACTGGATAGAGGAAGGCTGTTTTCTTTTATGATGAAGGAGAGCAAAATCTGCTTACTTGCTGAGGAAAATAATCAGCAAAGAAGAAAAGACTGAAACCTCAAGAAAGATGGGTTATAATTGATGGTACAACCCTTGGGGAAATGAGAGGCAATAGAATATAGCTAACATTGACTGAGCACTTATTTGTGGCAAACATGGTATTGAGTGTTCTATGAGCATTGTCTCATTTATCCTTGCAACAACCTTATTAAGCAGGAGTCATTATTATCCCCACTTTATAGATGAGACCAAGACGCAGAGAAGTTAAATAATTTTCCAACAGTTACACAGCTAGGCAGTGGTGGGGTCATGATGCGGCACATATTTAAAAAGCAGAGGACTTGACTCAGGAAGGGAGGCCACCTCATCCTTCGGATGGGACAGCAGGAGTAGATGTCTACGTCTGTAGGTTTGGAATGGGAGCATGAGATTGAGAGGATTCCTGAAGACTGAAAGGTGGTTTTATTTTCTCTGCAAAAGGAAAAAGAGAAGAAGCAGAGAATGGGAAGGAACTAACTCAGCATATGTTCAGCAATGACTGTGTGGGAGAGTCTGAGATAAACACTTCATTTTGCAGTGTCTCATTTAACACAAGCCATCCCACCAGGCATTATTATTAGACAAGGAAATTGAAGCCAAGAGAGCTTAACATGTTCTAGTTCACAAGGACCGTTCCCCAACACCACTGAGATGGTCTGCCAAGAATGTTAAGGGAGGTGGTGATGGTGGTGAGGGGTAGGTTTTTGAGTGAGTTCAAATTTGAAATTGCAGTGAGGGATGAGGCATCTTCCTAGCTTTGGTGAGATCCTGACTCCTTTGCACTGTATATGCAACTATTGCTTGTTTCCGGGGCACATACACACTCAGTCCTTTGCACTGACTACACCTGTCACGTTTCAGTTATCACCTGCAGCCTGTCCTCCTCCAATTTTGAGAAAAGCCCACCCGAGAACAGCTTCCTCAGACTCACGGCCATGGCAACGCCCTCAGAGTCCAGCCTTAGCTGCTTTGCTCAGGAAGACATCGCCATTTGTAGACCACACCTTGACATTGAGGTAGGCACCAGTCCTTCCCAGAACTGCTCTTGTTTGCTACTACTCAGGTCTCCGTTTCTGAAAAACTCGGAGCCCCTCACACTTCAGAGCAGGTGACTGTGCTGCAGAATTGCCAGAAAATCCTAAGTTGAGAGCTCCTTTTCTTGAAGGAGATGGTTTCTTACATGTACTATTCAGGTTTAAGTCTTCCAACTTCTTTAGTTGGTTAAGTAAGGGTTTCTAAAATCGGGCCCTTCCCAGTTGCTGCCTCCATACTTGTAGGGATAATAATAGCCTATGTTTATTTAGCACTTTATGCACAGGCAAATATATTTTTACCTCTTTTCTTTCTTTTAATACAAAAACCCTGTGAGGTGGAACTGTTCCCATTCTTCAGATGAGGAAACAGTCCTAGAGAGCAACAAACCCAAGATCATGAAAATGGGACATCTTAGAGACTTGTGGCTCTTGGCCCAGTCCTCTTTCCACATGTCTACCCTAGCCAAAATGACCGTGATTTGGTCCCAGCCCTCTAGGAGGTTGTGGATAAGGGAGACATATGTTTGGTCTTCTGTGTAAATTCTTTAATAGAGGTACAGAGTTATATGGGATAGGTGAAGTAAAGGGGATTAATTTCATCTGGTGGGTTGAGGAAGACTTCGTAGAGGAGGTGGCATTTATACTGGGCCTTGAAAAATGAGTAAGCTTTCAGTGCAGAGGTGGGGGAAGGCCAGTGCAGGCAGAAAACTGAATAAAGAGACCCAAAGTAAGGGAGCCTGAGGGGTGTGCTAGGGATGGGATTGTGGCTTGGATGTTGTTTAGTCACGGTAAGAACAGATGAGGTTGGAGCCAGACCATGAAGGACTCTGAATGCCAACTGAAGCTGAATTCCAAAGACAATGAGAAATACTCCAAGGTCTCTAAGTGGAAGAGAGGCACCATTGGAGATCGTCAGTGATGGATCGGGGGTGAGAATAAACACAGAAGACCAGGTAGAGGGGTAAAGAAGAGAGCTGTGGCATGTGGGTCAGGACGGCAGAGTTAAAGTAATTGAGGAGGGTATGGGGAGGCTACCCAGGAGGGGAAGGAGTGACTGCGGCTCTGTGCTCTTTGCTTCTGCTCCAGATTTTGCCTCTTCCCACAGATGCCGGAGACAGTAGAGCAATATCAACCTCTTACAGCTAAGGTCAGCATCCTTAACTCCCTAGATGTTCCCATGACGGACTGTGTCATCTACATCCTCGGAAGGGGACTCATTCACAGAGAGAGGAGCTACAGGTAAGAAACCACAAGCTTCTCATCCCACTGACATCTCAACTGGTCAGAAAGGCAGGAACCTAAAATGAATGATTGTCCTTTTGCTGTGTCCATAGAGACAGAGCAAATGCGCCCTGAAGTAGGGGGTTAGGGCCTCTCTCATCCTGAGGCCACCATGTGTAGCCGGAGAACGAGAGTGAGGAAGGTTGTGTGCTCTTTGGGAACCCACCTGACCCTGGTTGCTGCCCTGATCATGTAGGAAGAGCCTGGGTATTGCTGGTGAACGCAGGTGAGGGCGTTAGGGCTAGGTACTAGAGAATATCACAGGGAGGGCAGGCTGCCTCTCAAAAGCTGCATTCTACTAATGCCCACCACAATATTGAATTTTATTTGAATATTCTTTTATTCCTATTCCCATTCCTACCACCCTTCATATCCTTTTGTTAGTATGTGAAAGTGTACCGTTGCTTCACAAGCCTGTATTTTTAATTTACATAATGTTATGTCTAATTCTTTTTCTTTTCACTCAGATGTTAAGATTCATCCACATATATCAAGTCCATTGTTTCTGCTACATAATACTCCACTGTGCACATCCCCTACTTCCTATCACTTTGTTTCAAAGTGATGAGCTCAGAGTGCCTCCAGTTCTCGGACACCACAAATACTGTTGCACTGAACAGCCCCATACATGTCCCCTTACATATTTGTTTGAAACTTTGGTGAGGAAGGGAGGGATATATGGCCAGGAATGGAATTGCTGTCATAGGCTATGACCTGGTTTGTAGAATGGCTGCAGGAGTCTGCATTCCCTCCAGCAGTGCATGAGTTTCTATATTCTTACTATTCCTCCACTTTTGGCAATACCCAGCTTTTTTTTCCCATTGTAATAGAAATCAGGTAATATCTCATTGCTTTAATTTGTAACTCTTCATATGTTTATTAGCCTTTTCCATTTCATCCTCTGTAAAGTTCTTTGCCCACTTTTCTTTTGGTGTTCCTGCTTTTTTTCCTTGTTGATTTGTAGGAGTTCCCTGTATAGTCTAGATATTAGTCCCTTGTTGGTTTTAGATATTGAAAGTATCTTCTTTCATTACCTCCCCTCTCATTATGTCCACTGCATCCTTCACTGAACACACAGTGTACGGTTTAGACTTCACAATGACTAATACTACCATCCCTCCCCTACAGGTTGTCTAGTTATTGACCCACTGCCTCAGCCTCATGAAATTCAAGGAGTCATTCTTGCCAATAAGTTGAAAGGAGGGACTGCCAACATTTAACCAGACTTTTGTGGTCTCCCAGATCAATTATAGGGCAAAGCTCCTCTAAGGAAGTCTGCATCATTTCCTCAGTCACTATAAGAAGGTCAACAGGCAGGCCACAAGGCTGCTGATAGGCTCCAAACACCACCTGCTGACATACTGACATCTCAATATGCCTGCCATACCCACTGCATTTAGCAATCTGAGGGTTCTAGAACTACAGCTTTTCCAAACATACCCCAATACTGTTACCAAGAGTGGGACCAGATTAAACCCACAGGTGATAAAAGAAACAGATGCAACTTGGAAGCCCTTAGAATAGGATTTCTCTTCTCACCCATGCAATTGCTCACCATAGGGAGGTTCCTGTCTTCTATCACCTAAAAACCTGTTTCAACAGCAAGGTACTTAGATGTTTATTTCATCATGGTCCACCTCTTCAAGTTGAGAATGATCAGAGGCACTGGGACCAGCAAAGCAATGAACTTGTGACAGAACTAGCACCTTCCTTTTCCTTTATTTCAGAGTCCGTCCTGTGCGGCCTGGAAACAGCCTTTGCACCCAATTCCAGTTGACGCCAACAAAGGTGGGACCCCAGCGGCTCATTGTGGAAATGGACTGCAGTGTGTTCCAGAACCTAACCAACTCCAGAAGTGTCTATGTGGCAGCCCCTTACCTTGCAGCTTAAACTTCCAGCTCTAGCGTCATATGCCCCAAACATCCCCCTGAATCTACGATCTAAAACCAAATGTGCTGGGAAGGGAGACTTTGCTTATCAGACAAATGAATCTATTCAGGGCGAGCAGAAGAGTGACCAAGAACAAAACTAGATTCCCAGAAATCAATATAAAGACATTCATTTCTGTCACCTTAGCTTAAGGCAGTCCTGAAGACTAGTTTGTTTTAGAATAGAAACTACTGGGCTTGAGTGATAAAAGGAAGCCTTTGAAAAGATACTCAGATAAGTACATTGATTTTTCTGGTTCAGGATTTTTCATAACCATTTTACTGCTCACATTCATTAACTTGCAGGTAAGGAAAAGAAACTAACATTTAAATCATTTTTATATTTCTGACAAAGTGGGACAATATTAGCTCAAAATAGAATTTTTAGGTAATCCTAAATTACATTGATCAGTGCTATCCCTGACCATAGTCCTTAAAGACCCAAAGATGACTGAACAAAGTTATAAAATATACAACACAGGACCTGATCTTGTAGATTCAGCTATAGTTTTTATGAGAGTTCTAGATTCATGAAGTCACAATTAAAGTCTGATGTTAATAACATAAATTTGGTCTAGTAGAGAAATATGAAAATTATTAAGTATACAGAAAATAGGCCCTATAAGAAAAAATAAAAGAACTGGACTTCTTTTGTACAAAGTTATTATTTTTTTGGTTACATTATTTTGTTGCTTTAGAGCTGTTTGATTTTAGTTCTTTCTCTTTATGACAGTTGTTAAAAATAACAGAATAGCACTTTATAAAGGTAAATTAAAACTCTTCTCTTAGAAATTTCAGTCCCAAGTATACATTAGTTGCTCAAAATAATGGCGGCTGTTGATGATTCTACCTAAGAGATAGACCATGGGGACATCAGAAGGGCAGATGTGATGAATCACACCTACACAAAAAAAAGGACTGGCATTAGAGGTTATGGAGACCTACAGTCCATATACAGGGCCCACGTCAGGTCACCAGAATATACATCACTATAGGTTTACCTTGCTTCCAATATATAATCTTCCAGACTGATGCAAAAATATAATTAAGTGGCAATGGTTTTGCAAAAGGATTAACTGAGGAAGCCCTTAAAGTTATATAAATTCTCTTATACATTTAAAATGTTTTGATTTATAAAAATTTTGTTATTTATATTTGGAGGCACATGTAATATGTAACAGAGAACACAACACAGGTATGTATAAAAAAAACAAATCTGGTTCAATAAAGTGAACAAACCTTACAGCTGAGCTCAATACCACAAAATAATTTTAGAGGCATGGAGTGACCTGAATAATATTCAGGACTTAATGATAAGAATATTATATGACATTCTCAAGTACTAAGAGGGGCTTTGGAGTTATTTTCCCTAAATAAATTAAAGTCAAGTGTTTTGTTCTAAATATACTTCTGGGAGAGCTTCCCTTGCCACCACCAACATGGAGACTTTGTATCGAGTCCTGTTCTTGGTGCTAATGCCCCAACCTGAAGCTGAAGAAGCCCTCTTTGGTGCACATGCCCTTGGCCATGATGGTGTGTGCTCTGATGGTGGTGGTGTCTTACTTCCTCATCAGTGGAGGAATAATTTATGATGTTATTGTTGAACCTCCAAGCATTGGCTCTATGACCGAGAATCATGGGCATCAGAGACTAGCAGCTTTCTTGGCCTGCAGGGGCTATCTGATGGGTTAGAGTATCTTTTGAGAAGAAATCCGTGGATACTGGATTTGCTCCTGTTAATGAAGTTTTAAAGGCTGTACCAGTCCTCCAATGTGAAATATGGAAAAGGATGAAAAGTAGCAGAAAAGATGCCTTAGTAGAAAATGTGGGAAGCATGTTAAAGCTTGGACTAGAATATCTTCTTGGTATCAAAGAGACGAGCTTATCACAGTATTATTTTCCTGCTGACCTATACTGACATACCCAATGTTAAGTGGCATTTTCTTCTCCGTTTTTCAGTTCTTAAAGAAAATATACTCCATTTCTACAACTATAATATTGAATAGAGTGATTTTTTCCTACAATCCCATTAACATTTTTTGGAGATGACATTTCTGACTTTCAGAAATTAATATAAAATCAGGAAGCAAGATCTTGTAAGCTGAGAACTCTGGACAGCTGATAAGCTTTACCTATGGTGCTTTGCCTTTAAATAGAGTGTGTGATAGTATATTATTTCAGATATGTATGTAAGACTGTTTCCTGAACAATAAGGTGAATGAAAGGAGAAGAAATAAATAATTATCTAATTAATACCTCTAAAAATAAATAAAATAAAATGAAATAAATATACTTCTGATCAGAATCAGATCTTTAGATCTATAAAACCAAATGAAAGCAATGTTCTAATCTCAACTCGTTTTTCTGGTAGAAAGACACGCCAGAAGAGTACTCATTTACCCCTGGCAGGTTAGCATATTATTGAGACTATTAACATCTTTAATAATGAAACAACAGACTTTATTGCAAATACAGGGAATAAGGCAGCTTCCCCAGGAACCTCTGAAAGATGATTCAGGAAAACAAATTCATGCTATTTTGTACCTAATGCAGAAAAATATATCATACTCTTATAGTTTATAAATAATTGCCAGTCTGGCCTGGCCAACAATTTTGGTAATAGTATCTCTTAAATAAATATAGACAGGAACTTCCTTTCAATCCAGAACGTATTCTAGCCTCATTTTAAAAGCAGACATCAGTGCAGCACATATACTAAAAGCAGACATCAGAGCCTGGCTGTGACTAAAAGAAAGGGAGAGGGGAGAAGATAAATGAGCCTGAAAACTCATAATTCAAGTTCATTCTGAGTGAGTTCCTTGATTCTGTTCATGCAATGATCAATGGCATTAATGAGTAAAGGGATCCAACTATCTTCTGGCTGTGGGGTCACATGACTTGCTCTGTGAATGGAATGGGAAGAAAGAGAAATTAAATTTATTTTACTATCAAGGGAAAACCTATCCTCAGCAGGGAGCACAGAGGAAACTATAGTAAGAAAAGGCAAGTTTCTTTGCAGAAACTCAGCTGCTCCACAACTAAAGTTGAAAGAAAACACCACACCCACTCCTTGAAATGGAGTCTGGGTATTGAGAATGGCTGGATAGGTTTATTCTCAAAAAGCTATTTGGGGAGAAGTCCTCATACTCACTTTGTAATTTCAAGCGCCTTCTTTAGAACAGACACAAGTTTTGCAGACTAGAAAAGAAACAAAGAAGTTCTATTATTATGGTAAGGGCTCATCCTGATTATGGATTCTTTTCTATTTAGCAAAACTTTATTAATGCTGCTGCTGTAACACTTTAATACATTTTTCAAGTTTTTAAATATTTTTCAATTAAAAAAAAAAAAAACAGCCAAAGAAAGACTATAACCTGAATTTGTCCCAACCACTGATAGGTCAGACTACATAGTAGAAACAACTAATGTTTCTCTTTTGAAAAGTCTACGTACAGAATTTTAAGAACACCAATGACAAGATAACATGAGGATGTATATGTGCCACCAATATATAGTATATATTTAAAATTTTTGTTTGGAGATAATTGACAAGGCATATTGCTAAAGATGTTTATTTCTTAGGAAGTCAATTTTTAAAAAGTGAATACAAATAAAAAAGTTAATGCCCAAAAGGATTCTACTTCAAGGTATTTGCACATTGTGAAGATACATTTGATGAATCTAATTTCCACTATCTGATTTATCAAATACTATTAAGATTGAAACATTGATTATAAAATATAAGCCATTTGACAGTTTTACTTCTCCTCCCAATAACATTACAGATAAGAATTTGAGTTTATAAAAATGAGAGAATAGAACTCTCTCTAGCATAGGACCTAGAACTTGAATGAATACAACAATATCAGATTTTTATAAAGAGCTTGACCTTCTATGGTCAAATCATACAACATGTTTCTATTAGAACAGAGCATGTTTCTGGAATATTTATTTCGGCCTACAGTAGAAAATAGAAGTGTGTGACTTCAGGTTGAGAGGATCCAAAAGCACTGCGGTGATTAAGACTTTCCTTTCAAAGCAGCATTTTCCAAGGCCTTTGGGTTTTTCTAAATGATTACCCAAGTCGTTATAAAAGAATACTATCAGACCTCATACTTATAATAATTCAACTTCAGCAAATATTTATCAAGCACAAACAAAAGTTAAAACTGTGACATTACTGTTGTACTTATATCCAAGTGTACAACTAATTGTATTCCCTATAACTTAAAGGAAATACTTTAGTATTTAGTATAGTGAAATTCTACCAATTAGGTTTACCAGTGTAGGTACTTACACTGATTCGCACAGTCAGGTGGCACACGGGTGGATATATACTCAGAGCCAAGTCATCCACACTAAAAGCAGAAAGCAAAAGTAATCTTTAATGAAAGAAGAAACAATGCTCAGCTAGGTGGTTTTCATTACACAACCAAGGCTGCAACTAGTAGGAAAATGACTGTCCCAGAAATGCCTATCAGTTCATTAAATTAGGCAACCAATAAAGAATCAATTCAATGGATATTTACTCAATACATATACACCCTATTTCACTAGGAAGCTGGGGGGGAAAAAATCCCTTGGACTGTAGGATGGGACATGATTAACTCAGTTAAAAATGTAAGGATCTGAAAGTATCAATTTAATAACTAATATAGGTGAAGTTCATCTATAGAATGCCACTAACATGAGCACCACTTTAACAAAGTGATCAAATTTAGTACCACCAATAATGAGACAAACTAAGATCACAGGTGACACAATGAGAAGCACAAAACAACTATGTGATATTTTAGCCAAACAATGTTTAACCTGAATATACTCCATAATCATGCTCATGACTCCGGATTATTAGTCTATAAGACAACTGACCTGGATTTTTTAAATATGTCAACATCAAAAAAAAAAAGACTAAAAAGGACAAGGACTGTTCTAGTTGCAAAAAAGCTAAAGAGATGACAACCAAATACAATGACACCCTAACGGAGCCCTGGATTAAAGAAAAAAAAAGAAAAAAAAAATGAAAAAGCTGTGAGAGATATTTTAGAAACACCTGGAGAAATCTGAACCATAGATAATATTATATTAAATATTAAATTTCTTAGATGTAATAGTAAGAAATAGGGGTGAAATGTCATTGATGTCTGCAACTTACTCCCGAATGGTTTAGGGGAAAAAATGGCACATCTATCTGTAGCGAAATAAACCAATATAGAAAATAATGTGAACAAGAAGTGAATCTAGATGAAGGATGTGTGAGTGTTTGCTGTAATACTTTTTCAACTTTCTTGTAGGTTTGAAAATTTTTAGAATAAAAAACTGGGGGAAAAACCTTGGGTGACAGCACAAGCTAAGATCAGAATGCCGCTGCTCAGACATTTCAAGCTGGGCTCACACTTACCTAGGGCTGATCTCATCAGAAATATCCACAATGTCATCCAGCTGGGCCACCAGGTCCTTCTTCCCATTCTCTGCCACTGAGATCCGAATTTTCTTCAGGCAGGCTTTGGATGCTCTTACCAGTGCAAGGCATGGGATTATGAGCTCCTGATCTTCCTCTGACCAATATAAATCCTGATTGTTTGGACACCCTAAAATATCACCCTCTTCAACACTGTGGTTGTCAGAGTTGTCCTCCTCATTGTCATTCAAGAGGCCACAATAAGGGTCACATTCTTCCACAGCCTAAGACATAACATGATTTATATGAATGCCAAAAAATAAATAGTGCCTATTTGTACATTCCGCATCATGTCTGAGTTGTCCCAAAACCTCAGTCAGCTACTTCACTAATGGCTAGAGTTGGATCACTTCATAAACTCTCTCACTCTCCTAGTCCAACAATGAAACAGAGGGGAATGATACTAAATCACACACTGGCATAGGGTGGGAGGTAGGAAACAGGAGTGAGGATGGGACCTATTTGGTCAATGCTTAGGATATCTCTTTTTATAACCAATTCTCATCTACTAGCCAGAGTTGCCTTCCAATGGCCAGCAAAGACAGAGGTCCTCTTACTTGTTCCATTTCCTCATGTGCATCCTTCACTAAATCCACACTCTTTGTCAGCATTAAAAGGGCTGCAGCTTTGTTGTCTGTGAATGAAAAATCAGAAGCACTACAATTAGAGGAGAAACTCAACAAGTCTCTTAAGTCCGCAAAGGGCAACCAACAAGTTTCCCATTCGAAGGGAGTGCCAAAGACAGATAACAATGGTGGCGGTTTAAAGTAAAATTCTAATACACATCCTCTGGGTACCCAGACAGAGGGTTTAAAAGCTTTTCATCATTCACCACAAGAAGTAAAATGGTCACATGGTTTCTCATCATGGTCCTCTTGGATGACCACTGCTTTTAGCCTAGCTAGCTCTACCTCATAACTGCTTCAGTGTGTCCCATAATACTGCTCCTGGGGCAGGACCAAGAGAACAAATCACATTTGTTCGACAAGAGACAGAGCCACAGCAAGAGGGGAATTAGAATTTAGAAGCATGAGAACTAAAAAGACTAGCAGAAAGTATTAATACTTATTTTTTGATGCTGGTGATAAACTATATTTATTCCATTGAACTCTTCATATAAGTTAAAATACATACATGGTACAAAACTGGAAGCTATTATGAGAGGTCTGTCTGCTTTGGCCAGTAGAGTCTATGGCCCACTTCCCATTCTTACCCACCTCTTGGTATCTGAGGCACCTGCTGGCACGCAACCCAGACATTGTTACAGGAAATGAGGTCATTGTTCTCAGGGCTGAGGAAAAGAATCAATAGGATATATAAATAATCTAGGTTTGTGTCTCCTAAAAAGATCTTTCCTCCTGGTCATTTTTATGTTACTAGTAACTCTGCTGTTGAAATGAGTTTTTTCCTTCCCTAAAACAAGCAAATCCATTAACTGATAACCCAACTGTGGCATCACTACCTCTGAGATGGATTGATGTAAAGCACTTCCACAAGCTGAGCCATGCCATCCACGATGTCCACAGTGGCGCTCCGAACCAGCTTTCTCAGGGTGATTCCTGTAGCCAAACCCAAAGACAAAGCAGCCTGGTCTCCTTTTCAAAAGTCACCAACTGCTCTCCTGAGAGTCTAAGCACTACAGAACTTGAGGTAATGTGCACTCACATGCTTTAACTGGAGTGCCAACACGAGACACAGGTCTGACTAATGTACCCTTGTCATTTTCTTGTACCTCCCATCATTCCTTGAGTGCTTTTCTCCAAAAGAGATCCGGAACAAAATCTTTCCATGACAGCATATATTCATTAATTAAGGACAATGGTCCCTTGACACTTGTGCATAAAACACCTAAAGTTTAAACCATTTGCGAGTAACCTTGAAGATCTTTGAGACATGTATTCATTTATAATTCTAGCATGATTATAATCAAGGCGTAGATCTACAGGCAGGGCTGAAGGCCACTTAACCTATAAGGGAGCTCCAAAACATGGTGTAACGTAATATGGGTGGAGACTGAGGATGGCCTGGGCCTGTCTAGGCTGAGATCCGGCCAGCATCTCTGGTGGTTATAATGGGTTAAAGAGGGAGGAGCCAATGAGAATTAAAAACTTAGAATCAGACAAGAGTCAGGCAAGACAGGAGAAATGGGAACATAGCCCCTGTACCTAAAGTCTTATTGATGGAGGTTACTTACATTATAAAATTATCTTTGCATTTTATGGGAGAAGTTACATATGCTCAAACTGAGGAAAAGGTAAAAGTCTCGGGACAAATCTGTCCTATTAGCAGAGATCTACCCTATAAAACTGAATGCTTATGTGTACATAGTGGCTTACCCTGATCCTTGGGAAGTGAATAGTATATTGCAATAATTGCTTTAATGGCAGCACGGACTTGTTCACAGAACCTCTGGGTTTCCTGAGGTGATGGACCAATTTCAGAATGAAAAAAAGGAAATGGGGATTAGATCAATGTGGTCAACGCTTCCATTGTGCAAGAAAGTAGACATCTGTAAGGCATTATCGAATACTTTCTGAAGTCCTATTATGAGTTAGGCCTTGTGCTGTTCTCACCACATAACAGAGAGGAGTTAACTGGATACCAGGTACTGAACTGATAACTCAATAAAGCATTAAGAAGTAGCTAAAAAAAATTATTATTGATATCTGTTGTGAAATATTCATTCTATCTTAGATCAGGAGTTGGCGAACTATGGCCCACGGGCCAAATCAGGCACACTGCCAGTTTTGTACATAGTGTTACTGGGACACAGCCACACTCCACTCTTTCATTTATATATTATCTATAGTTGTGTTTACACTACAAGAGCAGAGTTGAGTAGCTGGCCTACAAAGCCTAAAATATTTACTATCTGGCCCTTTACAGAAAAAGTTTGCCAATTCTATTTTAGACCATTAACAAGGTATCTTTCTAACAGCTTCACAATATACCTAAAGATAATTAGTATGGACTCTACAATGCTCAATGTTGATTATTTTCCTTCTAAGCAGTCACTGGCTTTCTCTTATTTCCTTGTCCTTGCTTCGCTGCTAAATTCTAAGCCAGTTCTACGTAAAATGTGATCTACAGATTGGCGCTACTCCATAAACTATTTGTTACCAGTCTGGGGTAAATAAGTAAAGTAATTGAGAGTGCTTAGAAATTTTTATGGCAATTTGACATTGCTTGAACAACCACAGAATTTTACAAAATATTAGTCCATATGGAAATGGAATTAAAAATAAAACCATTCTTCTGTAAGAGTAACATGCTGAGATTCTAAGAAAGCAATTGTGATTTAAATAAAACCAAATTCTGAAACCATTGACCTGAGCATGTATAGAAAAATAGTCCTGTGGCATCCTCACAGTATCTTACTAGCTGTGAATTTTAGCAGCAAGTCCTAAGTGTATTTGAAAGAAAGGAGTTGACAGATAAGAAAAATAAGGTACTATTACTACTTCTTTTGAAATAAATACTGACTTTCTTCTACAAAGCTTTTAAAGTGCTCTCACACAATTCATCTCTTATTTGCTCATCTCTGAATTATGTAAGGGGAGAGAGTTTATCATTGTAGGAGCAGCAAAAGAATATTTTTCCATTTCAAACCATCTGGACATATAAATTGAGAAAGAATAAACTGTTGACTATGAAAATCAAATAAGGCGATAAGTATGCCATTTTAAAATAATCTTATCCCAAATTAAGTATACCTAGCTCTAGAAAAATTGGGCATAAGGCATAGGGCATACCTGGTTTCCGCTGCCATGTTTAGTTTCATTAGTTTTATAATAAAGGGTTATTAAAAATGCATAAATTTTTGTTCTAGCAATTCCACTTCCTGGAATTTTTTTTTTACTAATATACACATATACACAAAGATTGTGCTAGACAATTTACCACAGCACTGTTTATAATAGCTGCAAGTTGGAAACAGCTTAAATGTACACATAGAGTATTGGTTAAATAAATTATGGTTAAATGCTCTACACTGAATGCCATGTACTTTACTGAATACCATTATAAAGAAGTGAACTTTATGTGTGCTGCTGAGAATCAATTTGCAAGCTATATCGTTAATTTTTTTTAAAAGGCCCAGAAAAGTGTTTATGGTATGCTATCATTTATGTAAAAAGAAGCAATCATATACACATAAGTGTGCATATGCTTAGAATAGATATGAATAATTCAAAAGGAACTGGGGAGGAAAGAAATTTAGCACACTTAACTTTGATCTTTTAAATTTTATAATGTATACGTTGTTCTTGAGTAAATATAAAAATAATTCAATATAAAAAGGGTATTATGTAGTATAACAATAAAAAGTATAGGTTTAAACATCACATAGGCCTTAATTTAAATCTTAACTCCATTGCTTATTACCTTAACCTGAGCTTTTGAGCCTGCTTACTTATCTGTCAGATGGGGATCATATATGTGAAAACAAATAGCAAGTGTTTTAAAAAATTATCAGAAAGAAAATAACCAGGATAAACTTCAAATTGAACCAATACTATTTAGAGGACCCACCTACTCCATGCCTGGTACTGCACCTGGCAATGTGGTTTTCACAACAAACCTGTGGGGTAAGAACTGCAATCTTATTTGACAGAAGAAAAAATCCCCTGGCTTGAGTGTAAAAAGTGGAAAGAAAAGGAGAGGATTCCTAAGGAATAACGAGGCAGCACAAGGATTCCAGGAAAGTAAAGCCTACCTGTGAGGACGGCAGTGGCAGTGGAAGTCGAGAGAAGACTTCGGTCAGAGTCGTGGCTTCCCTTGACACTTTCACAGCTGCCTCATCTTGGGGATGGGAGGAGGGATGACAAAGGAGGAGGTATGAGCCAGTGTTAGTCCCAATGGGATAAGGCTGCAGCTGCGGCACCGACTTTAAAAACAACGCGTTCCCTCTCCACCTTTAACCGCTGAGACGTCTCAAAAACATCTCCAAAAAATCAATGGTTTATATTTCTACCTCTGAGGTACCGAGTTTGGGTATAATGAGGTACCTCCGCAGATAGGATGCGGCGGGGAAAAGCGAGAGGTAAAGGGGTCTCCCTTTCTGGGAGAAGAGAGATGGGAGTCCCTAACAGGAGAGGCACTCACTGAGTCTTCTCCAAAACGTCTCCCGATTGAACTCCTTGGTGGTCTCCTGGGCTTCGCCGACTGGGTGGGTGTGGAGTGTGGACCCGGCGGTGGCAAAAAGGAAGAGAAGTAAGCAGAGTCACCTCCGGTCCCCACCTCCTCAACCCGGGCCGCGTCCCTGCCGCCGCCAGTCTACCCCCTCTTCCCCACCCAAGTCTGTTCCTACGGTCGTCCGTCCCAACTGCGTCAGCTCACCCCGCACTTCTAGCAAGAGCAACCGCAGCTCCCCTGCTAAGTGCTGAAGCTGCTCCAAAGGCGGAGCCAGGGGGGCGACTGCGGATACAGGTGCAGCTGCGCTCGCCATCTCAGTAGAGCGACTAGGGCCTGCAGAGAAAAGCCGACACGGCCGCAGCCGGAGCCGCACTGCGGGGACCGATCCACTTCCGGACACCGCTTGGGGCCGATCCACTTCCGGGCGTCACAGACTTGGTTTAGCTTCCGGCAACAACCTGCCTGGCCCCGCCCTAGAGACCCCGCCACGCCTCCTCCACTGCCCCAGGACCGGCAGCACACGCGAGGGCCTGTCCAAGTAATTTCTTATTCATCATTCATTTATTTGATTGGTTAAAAACATCCCCAACTAAGGAATCAGGAAAAAGGGACTGGGAGCTAACAGCGCAAGGGTAATCAAGGTCAGGCCCAAGTTCACACTGGTTCCCTGCCGCTAAAGTGACACACTTGACGGCTGCTGAGTTCCAGACTGTGATAGGTACACTTTACATGAGGTAATCCTAAAAAAAAAACATTGGGCCTCAGATGCGCCCATACACATTGAGACCCTGTCCTGTGGATATAGATATGGGGCTTTCTCTTCACAAAAGCAAATCAACCCTTTGCCTTCTTGGGGAAGGAAGGAATCATGGCATTATTTAGAGATTTTTCTGCAGTTCACTCTGCAGGAATCAGTAGTGAGTAATACCCCCAAATCCCAGGCATCCAAAGAGCAGCAGGTCCCTGAAGTTTGTCCACCAATATTGGCCTTCCACCTGCTGCTGGGTCAGAGACCTGGGCTTCAGAGGTAGATGGTGAGACCTGGTCTTCAGGAGCTCAGATGGCTTTTTAACTGTACTGTGAAGGTTCCAAGCTCATTGGAGTTCAGTGTCCACACGAAATAAATGAGAACAGGTGTCAGCAGTGTCAACCAGATCCTCAAAGGGGAGAAGAATAAAGCTATGGTGCCATATGTCATATGAAGAAAATAGCAGGAATAAATCTGCCAGAAGTACAGCAGTAACATAAGAAGGTGAACAGGTATAATTTTTAGGTATTTTCCTTGACGGAGATGAGACCTGAAGTTGTGACCAAAGCACCTCTGCAGCAAGCTCCAACACAGGTAAGCCATCAAGGGGATGTTAAAAAAAACCAGCTGGAAAGTAGAGTAGAACAGAACCATTAGCTTGTTAGCAAGTCCTCAGAGGGGACAGGGTAGTGTCTCACTAATACATTATTGGTGCTCCTAAGAATATGTTGCTTTCTCTCTTGGGGGTTAACTCTTTGATTCTTTATGTTTCAGTTACACTTGCTCATAACACTCACAACAGTTGACTTGCAGTTAGTTGTATGACTGCCTGTATCTTTCTGTTCATCTTAAAGGCAGGTATCATTTCATTTATGCTGAAGCCCTTGATGTTTAAGGTGGAAATGAACTGAATATATGTGTGTGTATACTTACACACGTACAACACACATACTTGTTTTTTTCTTGGCAGAGTGAGTGGGGACTTGGGTATCAATATTTTTTTCTTCTGTCTGTATTTTAATTTGAAGTAGCATAATGAGTACTGGAATACAAAAGATTTAATTTATAATCCAAATTTAGATGCTGTATCATTCATTCATCAACCTATGTGGCAAGCACTGTGTTATACTCTAAGCTTGGGACACACTGGTGAACAAGTCAGAAATGATGCATCATAGAGCTTATATTCTAACAGAGAAACTAAAAAAAAAAACCAAAAACAACAATAAAAAAACATAATGACAGATTGTGAGAAATTCGAAGAAGGAAATAACTGGGTCACGAGTATAATTTGGAGATGGGTTCTCTTAGGCCTGAAGGACAAGAATGAGTAAGTGAAAGGAAGTACATTCCAGGCAGAAGAATCATATCCAGAGGTGGGAGAGGTCTTGGCCTATTTGAGGCCTATGGGTCTGGATCATGGTGAGCCAAGGGGGAATTGGGGCAGTCAACAGGACCCATATCATTCTCTGCTTACAAGGTTTTAAGCTGATAAATGAATGAGCTGATTAAGGTTTTAAAAGGACCACAGTGGATGCTCTGTGGCAAACTGACAGTGGGGAGGCAAAGGCAGCAAGTGGGGACCAGTTAGGGTGGTCATGTAGTAGCCCAGGTAAGAAATAATTATAACTTAGACTAGGGTAGTGGCAATAGAGATGGAGACAAGTGGCGATTCAAGATATGTATTAGAAGTATTACTTGCTGATGAACTAGATATAGTGTATGAGGGAAAGGGAAGACTTGAGGATACATCCTGAAGAAATAGGGTGAATTGTAGAGCCATTTATTAAAATTGTAAAAACTAAGGAGGAACAGATTTGGGAGTAGAAATTAAAGGTCCTGCAAGAGATAGACTATTAAGTTGATATGCCTGTTAGATATCTAAGGGAAGACAGGACAGTGGCGATATAGGTACTTGAAGTGTAGATAAGAGGTTTAGATCAGAGATACAGATTTGGGAGTCATGGGCCTAGATGATACATAAAATCCATTATTAATATACTATTTATTCAAATATGAATATAAAGCCACCTTTGGTAAGGCTCAGGTTTTTAACAGGTATAAGAGTGCTTCTGAGAGACAAGCTCCATTCAAATAACAGAAAACTGAACTGGACCCAGGACTTAAGCAAAATGAAATGCTGCTATACAGAGAATGTTTCTAGCCCATGATCAGTGTTTGCAGAAGTCTTTCCTATTTGTTTACCTCTAATCCTGCTGATCATGTTTTATTGCCCTGTTATGAGGCTGTAAATTCATTTTGAATGATGCTTTTGGATCTCTTCTAAAACTTCAGGTCATCATCTCTAGATTTTGGTCCATTAGTCCCATTAGATGAATACCTTTCAACCCTATTTATAGAGATTTGCTACAGGTCAGGGTTTTGTTTGTGTGTTTGTTTGTTTTAAAGGAATTCCAATCCAAATGTAAACCTAATGTATCAGTGTTTCCCAAAGAAGTATACTAATAAGACATCACTAGAAAGCCAAAGTCTGGTTTTGCCCAGTGCAACTTCCACTAGAAAACTGATCCACTTTTCTTGTGTCTATTTTTCCTTTACTCCCTCTGACATATTTTCATTCTTCATTATCATAACCAATTTTGGTTTACTCAGAAGTCTATCATTTATTCTACCATAAGTCTTTTAATTTTTTTTGTCAATGAAAAGCACAGTAAAACAAACAAAAAACAAAACCTCTTTCACCTCTTCTAAATCCTGCCTGCCAAAAATGTATTTTAGATGTTTAAAATAATAGTGGAAAAGAGAGCTTAGGAAGTACTCAAAAGGTAAATGAAACACCAGTTATTAAATACTGCACTACCAGTAAACTAGGAAACATGATCTATGGTGTTCAATTTGAGATTTTCGATTTAATTCCTAAGTGTTATGCAATTAGTCCAACAAAGCCAAGATGCTCTTAAATTGCATTTCTGACTTCTTACCTGGAGAATTCCAACTATAAATGTTACACTGCCTTGTAGGAAATGCCCATCAACAAAGATCCCAAAGGAAAAGCAGCAACCCATTTTGCCTTTAGTAATTTCACCAATAAACCATGGTCCTGAAGAGGCAATGGAGAGGAAAGAATATTAAATAACTATGACTTTATCGTGAGATGCATTTACAGGAATAACAAAGAAATATGAGACTAAGCATCTATAAGCATTTTATTTGCATAGCTTTTTTTCATTACTGATCTCTATGTTGTACCCGATGTCCTAGCTAACCAACTATTTGCACTGTGCTCCATATTTATCTGGATCATAAAACCATTTGAGTACATGCTATACCTGGAATATTTATATAGCTTGTAGATTCCAGAAATATACTGGAATACATTCACAAATTTTAGGAGATTCTGTTGCAATAACCCAAATATAAGGCATTAACATTTCCTTTAAGAAGCAGGAGGTATTCCTCAGTTAATTTTCCAGATAACTGATTTACTCCTTTAAGCTATAAAACTTCAACCACTTTCGTCCACCTAAAATGCACTTTTCTTTCTTATTAACAAATGTATTTTAACCTTTTCTTGCTGATCCATAGTCATTACTTTGTACATTATATACACAGGGTAAATGTATAGAGTTTAACTTGCTTCTTTATTTTTTCATCTATAATGCCAGAATGACTTTTCTCTCCTCACTACTATTATTTACTGCCTCTTCTCAGTATGCAGGTTTCTGAAATTACCTTATTGTCAAGAGTGATTAAGGGATAGTCAGACTTCCTTTCTTAAAATGCAAATATCATCGTTTGCTGGTAAGAGTAGAGTTCAGCTTTAGAAAGTGATAGGTAATTTTCTCAGATATATGTTATATGAACTCCGTTAGATACAAATTAGTCTAAAAAAGTGTATTCTCTTCAAGTTTCAGTTTTTAAAAATGGAGCAACTTCTGCCATGTTTTCTTTTACAGCCAGGAACCAAATCACTTGCTTTGCCTCCTAATATAAGACAAGTGTCTTAAACAGCTTCCACCTAGCTTCTGACAAGAAAACTGACCACCAAAGGGGAATCTGCCATAGCTTGTTATACAGTATTATAAAGTGTCATATTTTTCATTTTACTACTTTGTGTTCTCTGGTGAACACATGAGAAAATATGAGAAAAAAGTCCAAAGGTGGAATAAAAGTATAAAACAAAGATTAAGCAACATACAGCCTAACTGATGTTCAGTCATATGGTACATTAGTAAAAAGCTTTAAAGAGAGACCCACAGTGCCTTCTGCTGCCATAAGTGGCTAAGTGACTTTGTAAGGATTGGGTATAATAATTAATGTAACAGAAGAGCTCAGATCTGCCTAAAATCACTGCCTATCTCTGTTTCTCTCTTTTCTGAGCCGAGTTTTTAGGAGTTACACATTAGTAAATTATTCACTGAACCACATACTCGGCATTGTGCTTAGTGCTGAGCACAAGGGTGAATAAAATAGACATCAATGGATATTCTAATAAGGGGAGAGATGATCAACACAGAAGATAATCATAAATTCTGATAAAATAATGACAGAAATAAAATGCATGATGAAATAGGATAAAACTTTAAGGTAGTCGAAGAAGGCTGCTCTGAGGAGATGACAATTAAAGCTGAACTTCTATCTTCTATTAGGTTTCCATACAAATTCTGCAATGGTCTTCTCAGCATCCTTAAGTTTAACTATATGTCCTTTAAACATGTTAGGAAAGAACTTTATTTCCCAAGATCAATCCCAGGAAATGACTTATGAAGGAACCATGTGCCATTTGTTATGTTCTCAAGAGCCTAAATGATTCATTTGTTAAAATTCTCATATTCTTTGGCAGAATTCTCCACAATCTCAAGTTTCCTAATTGACTTACCCAGCACTGTATATAGAGTCAGCAACAACACAAAATAGTAGAAGATATTTATTTTGCTCAAGACATGAAGGGAAAATGAGGTCAAATTTATAAATCCTGGAGGCCCTAAAGAGAATACATTTGAAAAATCCAATGAACACATGCAAAATTCAATTTCTTTATACCATTTTCTAGAAGACATCCATGGGCTATTTACTATATATGCAACAAATTTTTTGTTATATGGTAACTATACAGATGACACCACTTTAAATTCATAAGTTGGCAGGAATCCTGATAAGCCACTTAAAATTGCAGAGGGTAGGAAGTTAATTTCATACAAAACCTGATAATGTATGACTTCTTACTTTGTGTGTTACATACTTGCTACTCATTACTCTCTTAGCGTCTTTCTTGTTTTAGCTTGGTACTTCTCAAAGTAGTAATCTACATATCCAACTATAATTTTTATTTATTGTAAAAAAATAATCCTTTAACCTTAGAGGCACCTATGCTTTAAACTTTAAGCAATGATTCTGTACTTTGGCTGCACATTTTAATAACCTGGGGGAACTTTTAGAAAATACTAATGCCCATGTCTGACCCTCCAGAGATTCCGATTTAATTGGGGTAAGAGATTCTGATTTAATTGGCCTAGGAAAAGGGAAACTTAGGCAAAAACCCAAGTGATTCTAAGCAGCCAGGACTGGGAAATATAGCTTTAGATAGTGCCATGCTTCTCAGCCTTAACTGCACATTGGAACCATCTGGGAGCTTTAAAAAATACTGATGGTTAGGGTCCTACCCCTATAGAGATTCTGATGTAATTGGTACCCTGTAGACACTGAGGTTTTAAAAGTTCCCCCAGGGGATTCTAAGGTGTAGTCCAAGTTGAGAAGTGCTGTTTAAAGAAAAGAACTGACCTACAGTTGGAAGACTTGGGTTTTGAGTCTCTCTGTCTCTTCTCAGCTATGAGACTTTGGACAAGTTATATAACCCCTAGTCCTTAGTTTCCTAATCTTTAAATTGGGAATAATAATACCTATCTCACAGGATGGTTATAGGGATTAAGTGAGATAACGCAGGTAAAAATATGTTATAAATTTTAAATGACTACACAAAGATATTGGTATCTCTACATAATGAAGTTGAGACCCTCTCTCAAACATTTATTTATTTATATAACGAGCAGAAAATATATGTGCACAATAATGTTTTTTGAACTTTTTCATAGAAGTTTTAAAAACATATCAGCAGAAAAACAGTAGGCTGTGTACACCACCTGTTCATTTAACCATTTTACTGTTTAATCATTACTACAGTACTCCCCTCCCCCACAATCAGTTCCTGATCCCAGAGATTTCACCCAAGCCAGAAAGGGATAAGGAAAATTTTATTCAATAAGAATTTGTTGTCTATTATGCACAAGTCAGTGCTGGGTGCTGTAAGAAACAAACAAGGAGTAGAAAACAAGAGCCCCTATACTGAGGAACTTAAAATATAGTTAGGTTAAGGAGAAAATGTATGTACATTTGAAGTGGTTATGTAAAGCCAAATGATTGGCTAATTATGTATCAATTAATCATCAGGAAGGACGATAGGGATTCAGAGAAGGAAGAGCTCATTCTGACCTGGAATGGCTGGAAAAAATGGTATAGAAAAAGAGGGTTGGAGGTGAGCCATAAAGGAGACTAAAATTTGGATAAGTTTAGAAAAATAATTTAAATTAAATAATACCCTGGGCAAAAGCACAGAAGCAGAAATGACCATGGTATATATAGGAAACAGTGAAAAATTATCTAGGCTGAACTTTAGGTAACTATATGGTTGAAGACATGGTTAGTTAGATAAGACCAGATTGTGGAAGATCTTTACTATTTGGCAGAGATGTTTGGTCATTTTGAGCTATAATGTGATTTCCCCCCCTCATTTTGGTTAAGCCTCATTTTACAGCCATGCAGCAGCAGAATATTGAGGTTCTGTTTGTTTGTTTGTTTGTTTAATATAGAGTACTGTGGAAAAAGTATTATAGTTTGAAGTATCCACCTCACAGAGCTCAAAGACAATTTGTATTTATCACTTGGTAAGAGTGAGGACATTATGTGATACTTTAAAGTCTTCTAAGAATAAAAGGGCCAAGACTAACCTTTAAGCTCTAGATATCCTCGATGCCTAAAAGTTAGGAGAATGGAGAGCTGGATCAGCACAATCATCACAAAAAGGACCCGGGCCTGCAGAAAAATAAATGTTAACGTGAAACAAATACATGGGTACAGCTTCAGTTAAGGTTTTTAAAAATGGTCTCATTAACAAAAAAGGAAATGACATCATTAGCAGAAATTATTATATAAGAAAAATATATGGTCAAAGAACATCAAACATCTGATACGCCAAAGAAGAAAATTTTAAGTTGCTTCAGTATTACTCTTTCAGAATTTGGATACTCAGACCAATGTTGAAACTAAGTAATTTTATACAGTTATATAAAATGATCAAATTAAAATAGTCCACTTTCATTGTACTGGAGAAGTATATATAATTTGTTTTGTTTTATTTAAAATGAAGTAAGAATAAAGAAAACAGTATACAGTACACCACAGGTGAGTGAACAGAGACTGCATTTTTTTTTTTGCTTTCTCCATCAAGAAGTCATTCACTTGGAGGTTAACTCACAGTAAAGAGACATGTAATCTAGGTCCTTGTTTCTCAAAGTATGGTCCCCAGATCATCATTTATAAGAACATGAAAGTTTCCGAAGCCTGATCTAAGTGACTACTGAAAATCCCCAAAATAAAAATAAATGACACAAAAAAATTGTAAAAATAGACAAATGTCTATTAGTCATATTTTTTAAAAGCTCATACAAGTA
Organism: Pteropus vampyrus; assembly: GCF_000151845.1. Classification (NCBI taxonomy): domain Eukaryota; kingdom Metazoa; phylum Chordata; class Mammalia; order Chiroptera; family Pteropodidae; genus Pteropus; species Pteropus vampyrus. The sequence continues at coordinate 8,476,074 of NW_011888800.1, read as the reverse complement.
AAATAATAATCAATTCACATTTTAAGTCTGTGAGTATATATAGTAAAGCTACCTCTGGGAGATGAAATTAAAGGAGGTTTAAATTTTCTTCTTAGCATTGTAGTGTATATCTTTTGTATATTTTATGTCAGATAAAATGTCAGATAGGTGAGATGTGAGGAAAACAGTATAAATTGCTATAGCTTCTCTGGAAGACAATTTGACAACATATATTAAAAACTAAAAAAAAAAAAATACCCATTTATTTGTTCAAGAAATATTTATTGAGGGCCTACTCTCTGTTAGGCATACCAAAGATCTCTGCCCACGCTGGCTTATGTTTTACTGAGGCAGGCTAGACAAAAGCCAATGAATATAATAAATAATAAGGGATTTGTGCAATTATATAATTAATAAGTAAAATAAATAGAATAACATGCATATTCTTTCATCTAGCAATTCACTTCTAGGAATTTATCTCAAAAAAACTAATATATGCAAAAACTTAGTTACAAAGCAGTATTTATATAGTAGAGGGAAAAACTAGAAACAAATGTCCAACAATAGGGAAGTGGTTTTATGTGTATTTATGCCAATATAATGTAGCCAATAAACATCATGTTATAAAATAATATAAACTGATGTGAGACAACAGTCACAACAAATTCCTCAGTGGAAAAAAATCAGACAACAAAAGAGAAAAGTGCGTTTATCATTTTGTATTAAAAACTCATATACAAGTGTATATGAAAGAAAAATGGAGAATATCATAATGACAAATACAATGATTATAATGGGTAGTATGATAACATAATGATGTGGGGCTGATTTTACTTTATTTCTAAATTTTCCAAGTTTTCTACATTTAGTGTGTATTATTTATGTAGGAAGAAACAATATTTTTAAAAGATCCTTGATCATGAAACTAATTTATGTAAGTTAATTAAAAAAAAAAAAAGATCCTTAATCTAATTTAGCATAGTTCCTATAATTCCTTCAGTTATCATGGTTTTA